>NC_143580.1:35710036-36010036 GCF_048544385.1 Mastigoproctus giganteus | reverse complement strand
TGCACAGATTGTCCGTGCTCGTTATCGGTAAATCGAAAAAAAAAAAACCAAGAGCATTTAAAAACCTTTCTAATTTTCCTGTTTTGTATAAAAATCATAAAAATGCCTGGATGGATGGATTAGTTTATAATTTTTTTTATTTAATTAATCTTAATTATTTAATTTTTTAATTTAATTTAATCTTAATTATAAAGATTTTCCATTAAGATTAAATTTATTTAATCTTAAAGGAAAATTTTCCGATTTGATTATCGGGAAAATTTGGCTATCCGGAAGAGGTCCGACATCAATTATTCCAAATAACTGACGCTCTACTGTACTTCTTTTTAATGTTTATTTACACTTAACATTTTGGTGTCAGTTTGTGCATTGGCCACCAAGTATACTTACCTATACATTTAAACGTATGGTAACTTTATTAAAATGTTAACCATTTATTGTAATAACCAGATTTTAATTTTATTTCATATTTTTGTTGGCTCACTTAAGTCAAAAGTTTGGATTACTATTATAAATTATAGCTATTTTCCATTTGTAGAAGGTGAAAAGTTAACAAAATTTTTAGTATGGTTAGTCTTTTGAAGATATTTTTCAGCTCGGCAATATTTTTTAATTTTTTTCTTTGCTTTTCCATTGTTTTTGGCCATTAACCGAATAGTTTCTTTCAGATTATTATATTAAGTAACTCTAATACCACGGCAGTTGATAATGAATAAATCTGATAGTATTAACAAGGATGTACTTAACTTATTGATGCTATAGTAAACATTGCAGTTCCTTATGTTATCCGCAATACCGTAAGTTGCTTTTTTTACATGGCAGATGAGAAAGTTCTCTTGTATGTTTCCTTGCATTCTGTGTGAACTTGGTTGTTGCTGATATACTACTAATTACATATTACAGAAATGTATCAACTTTTCCTTCAAAAAAAAAAACTACTTTTCACTTAGCGATCATTATTTACCAATTGTTTCTTTGTCTTATATAGGAAACAGTTAACTAGTCATGGTCTTTTTTATTAGTTTAAAATTATGAGTATAATACATAGTTTGCAATGTGACCGCATTCTTCTAAGCCATAATTTAACTCAATGCTCTTCAAAAAAGCACTTCAACTTGATTTATTCACTAAATATTCAACAATAATCAATATTTAGTGAGTAAACAGACAATAAAAATCTGAAGCACTACCAGTAGCTAACAGAAAAAAAAAAATTTTTGTTTTTAAATGATTTATCACCTAGGAATCTTTTGAAGGATTAATTTCATGTTCCCATGTTAAATTTGCAGCCCTGTGATGATTTTATTTGAAGCAATATAAATCACAACAAGAAAGGTTGTAATTATAAAGCAGTTAAAGTGACAAAAATAATACTAACTCTACATGCTTATAAGGCTGTCATGAATAAATATTTTTCTATTTCCACCCCAAAATCTCTAACTTTGAGGGGAAGGTGGAATAGAAAAAAATTCACTCATAGCAACTTCATAAGCTTATAGAGCTAATGTCAAAAAATTGCATGATATATTTTTAGCTACCTGCTGTTATATTAGTAGAGAAACATGTGAACCACATGGCATCTGGCTTAAAAAAAAAAAGTTTAAACATTGAGTCAGTTCTCCAATATATTGATCCAAACATCACTGCTTTACCTACCACCACCACAATATATTTCCCTTGCTTTGCAAAAGTTTGTACTTTTTTTTTTACTGGTCTCTATGCTTGAAGCCATTTTAGATTCCTGGTTGACTTATATTTGAATAAACACTAACTGTCAACCTACAAAATTAATATGGCTAATGGCACATGAAAGGTCCTTACTCATACATTATATATATAATTCCCTATTCTCATTCATATGCTGCACATTTCGGACATTTACGAAATAGCAGACACATTTTGTATACAAACACTTCACTGGTAACTAAATATCAACCAGAATAAAGAAACTAGGTACAGTCAGTCCTCGTAATGCAAAATCGTGCAATAAAAACAACAGGCCCTATGGGCAAAATAGGGTTAGGTGCCGACCACACATTTTCAAGTTTCATTTACAAATGTGTGTTCAAGAGTGAACACACATTTGTAACCAAAACATTACCAAACACAATAAATTATCGTAATAAAATACTTACGTATTTTATTACGACTATTACGTAATAAAATATTGCTAATGCTTTTGCTTCTATTGTAAGCAAACTTGCTTTTTGTTTGATTTTCTATCCAAACAGATGACAGCCGTTCCATCTCTTCCAATTCTTTGTGTCTTAATCTAATGGATTTTAATTACACTTTGAGTTGTTCCTGCTATGAAAGTTGTTTTTATTTTCTCTGCATTCTTTGTAATTCTTGGCGTTGCCTCATTTAGGTCTGTACCACGTGCAACATCACATGGTCTTTCATTTTGCTCAAAACGTTTCACAATTTCATATTTTTTCTCTATCGACAGAGGCGGACTGGCCATAAGCCTTACTGGGGAAACCCCAGTGGGCCAGAGGCTGGTGTGATTTTGGCCATAAACCATAGTATGAGGCCACTATAAATTTTCCCGGGTAAGAATTTTTGACCAAGTCCGCCTCTGTTTATCGATATTGTTTTTCTTTTTCTCTCTGAATCTGCAGTGTCTTCACCAGGACGCTTCCTTTTCACACCTTTTAAGTATTTTACTCATTTTTAGGGAATAAAGCACAATTACAAAACAAGGAGGCATGCTTGATACACATAAACAAAGCTGCGCGCGTGTAGCAACTGAATAAACAACACCGTAAAGGCAGAGATTAACACTTCACATTTTACTAAAGCACATTTCTAGGGGTTACTACCATAAAACAATAAAAACAATTTCCAGTTGCGTTCCTGCTAGTGGAATCTGTTTTAAACTGGTAGTAAACTCGATCTAATTGCATTTGCAATTATACCGATAGCTGGAATTGTGTTAGTTTTTACGTTATTATGGTGAAATGTGTTTCCCCTTCACTGATATAAAAAACATAAATACATTTTCAGAATCTTCTCTTCACTCCTATCGTGTTGCATTTGGTTGGGGTGATTCTGCGTTCGACTGCCATTTCTTGTAAACACAAAGGCGAATCGTGCATAAGCGAATTCGGTTCGTGTTATATAAAATATCGTTCCCCTATTTATAAATCGTGTATGATCGAATTCGTGTTGTGTAAACACGTGTTATACGAGGACTGACTGTATTCATAACTTAATTAGATACTCTAAGTGGAAGAATGGATTGGCCATCTACAGATCATTACAATTAATTCATTCTTTATAAATAACACGTGTAGCAGTTTAACCTCACACAAGCTATCTGGGTTACACTAAAAATTAGCCTATAAAAGATGAGTAAAATAATCCCAAACACACAGAACCATGCACATCAACTATGGTTTGCTGAACCTCTATAAATACATAAATTAGCATTAGCATTAGTAGAGGCACACGATGCAAGAAAGCAAGCTTATACAGCATCAGCCAAAAAAAAAAAAAAAAAAAACCCCTTCCCATTTCACTGATCCATTCATTCCAAATGTTTGTCTAGTTGGGCCTTGAATTTATTTAAACTATCAACTTCCACAACAACAGATGGAAGTTTGTTCCAGCAATCAAACTACTAGCTGGCTAAAGACAAACTTCCACACATCTATTCTACAACTGTCTTTCCTCAGTTTGAATCTATGCCCCCTCAGGTTCGTAATCTGAGCAAGAGGAAGAATCCTATCAGCATTGAGCCTGTTCAATCCATTCAAGGCCTTATACACCTCGATCAGATCGCCTCACAGGTGCCTAGTCTCCAGAAGCTGCAATTTGCAGAACTTAAGCGTTTCTTCATAAGAGCACCCGTTTGTTCCCTTCACCAGTCTTGTTGCCCTTCTCTGTACTCATTCTAGCAACTCTACATCCTTCCTAAAATGAGGCTTTCAGACCTGTACGCAGTACTCAAGGTGTGGCCTGACCATTGCCTTATACAAGGGGATTATCACCTCCTTATCCCTGTTTGCAAAATTCCTGTATATCATTGATAAGACACCATGACAGCAGCCTGTCTCCACTGCTCAGAAAACTTCGTATCTGACTGCACAATTACCCACAGGTCTCTTTCATTCTCCACTATCTGAGTGTAACACCACCCAGCTGGTACATTTCTCAATGTTAAACTGCAGTTGCCACTTCTCAGTCCATCTACCCTACTTTTCCAGATCCTGTTGCAGCAGCATACTGTCATTAACAACCCTGTCAACCTTTGTATCATCTGCAAAGTTTGACATTGAGTGTGATATACCTACATCAATATCATTGATAAATATACAAAACAACAATGAGCCCAACACCAAACCCTGACAGACATCACTAATAGTCCAAGCAGAGCAGTTCCAGCAATCAACTACTTGCTGGCTGAAGGCAAACTTCTGCACATCTATTCAGATATTTCAAGTTCACAAATTGTTTTTCTTGTTGACCTTCCTGCCAGAAGGGACAAGGAAATAATTACCTCCATTGTATAAGGCAATAGTTAGGCTACATCTTGAATACAACATACAGGTGCCAATTTTAAGAAGGATGTGGATCTGTTGAAGCAAGTGCAAAGAACAACAAGATTAGTCAAGGATACAAAAGGATACTCCTTACAATGAAAGCCTTCAGTTTTGTAAATTTAGCACTTGGAAACTAGGCAATTGCAAGGAAACCTGATTGAAGTGGTTAAGACTTTAAATGGAATGAGTAAACTAAATGCTGATGGCATCTTTACTCTTTCACAGACACAAGAGAATAAACTAAAAAGGATGGCGACAAGTTATATGTGTGAAAATTTACTTTTTTCTTTTTTGCTGATTATACGCTTGTTTCCTTGCATCATTTGCCATTATTAATACTATACTGCATTGCAACTCAGAGGGCTTCAATATTTTATGAAGAATGAACACTGCACAAGGTAATTTTTGTTCCTTTACACAGACTTCCTCTTCAATCTACTGATGGGATAAATGAAGTATTGTGTTTCTTACAGGTGCTCAATGAGTTTTTAAAAAATATATCAAAATCTTCTCTGCATAGCAGTTACTTAGGCTTTCTGTTTGGCAAAAAAAAAAAAAAAAAAAACCCCCACACACACACACACACACACACACACACACACACACACACACACACACACACACACACACACACACACACACACACACACACACACAACTTTAGCCTTCTACATGATTGTGAGGCACAGATCTAAGCACTTATACCCAAATTTGCACATAAAACATGTTTCAAGTGAAGCATAATGAGTTGTCCTACTTTAAGGGAAAGT
Source organism: Mastigoproctus giganteus (assembly GCF_048544385.1). Taxonomy (NCBI): domain Eukaryota; kingdom Metazoa; phylum Arthropoda; class Arachnida; order Uropygi; family Thelyphonidae; genus Mastigoproctus; species Mastigoproctus giganteus. Next base: position 36,004,722 of record NC_143580.1, on the reverse strand, counting down.
GTTAATTATTTGAACATTCTTTCAACTTACTGTGATTTGCTTCCCAATATGAGAAGCTTTTATGTGCTAACTTTGGTTTACTATTGCAGCTAAGCAAAGAATGATGCATTTTCACTACTTGTTTTATAGTCATATACCTTTTGTAATATTTTCCAGCTCTAATCTTGTACAGATTTAAATCATATGCACTCTTTGGCATATCTTATATTGCAAAAACAACTGGGATTTTCAGCTCTTGAAGTTAAGCCACCAACAAAGGGACAATAATCACTGATATGGTCCATCTGAGAACTGCACATCTTTATGGGGAAGTGCTATTTACTTGAGGATTAAGTATTGGGGAAACTAATTGGTTTGCTTCACAATATGAGATGTAATACTTAAAAATTAAATCTATAACAGATTTTTATCAAATTGGAAAACCAAAATGAAACTTAAACTAAAGATGTGATAATGTCTTCTTCGTAACTATGCACCAATGCAGATAATAAATTATCATAAAGAATTTACAGCTTAAAATTACAACTTTTTTATTTTAATCAAATTACATCTAATAATCAATTATTGTATTTTTTGGCATAGGTAAGGTTGTTTATATATTTTTTAACATCTCACTGATTGTCTCAAAATACAAGTATAGGAAAAAGTAGTGTACAGTACTTTTATGGATACTGTATTTTTTTGAAAATTATTTTAATAACACTAACTTCAAAAGTCTGATATTACACAATAGTAATATTACAAGTATATATGTATGAAACAAAAAGAAAATATTTCAAACTTGAAACTAATAAACTTTACAGGAGAACACATTCTCATGCATGAAAAAATCATAAACATAAATAGCATTAATGGTCCCGTGCTTAAAACACAATAAAATGTTGGAGAGAAAGATGATGCTATACAGCTTTCTGCATATGTGTGTGTGTGCATATATATATGAATCATCTGGGTACATTAACTGGCACTTCTGTTTGGTAATGCCCAAGATTCTAGATTAGTAAAGAAAGCCCCTGCTGAAAAATGAAGTTATATGCAAATGAAGTAGTTAACAAGAACTTCACCTTTCCACCTATAAACTTCCTAATCTTAACTAATTTTTAACAGTCGCTGTGAAAAAAAAAGTTACATAACTGCTAAAAGCTTCCCTTTCAGTATACAAAATTAAGTTTTTATTTTATTATCAACAAATTTATTTCAGCTTAAAACATGTAGAAAATGGGGTTTCTTGTAATATCTAAAATTGTTTCATGATGAAAAATACCCTAGAAGGAAGCAATTGCTTTACTTTTGACTTATTTTGTTCCCCCACAGTATATTATATAAAATTTAATATATTAAATAACAAAGAAATGATCTCTACAATTTCAGGGAATTTTTAATGGGGTACAGTGCAAGGCCTGCCATAAGAACTATACAAAAAAAAAAAAAAAAAAAAGTTTGTATTTAACAATAAAGATGCTGTAATCCAATTTTTTTTTACAGCTTTTACTTGCTTCTTCTACATCTAATACATGCTAATTCATATTAAATTCCATATAAATATACAGCCGGTCATAGCAGAAATGAAGAAATGATATACACATACTGAAATTATACTTTCATATCAGATGCTAAGAGGATATCAGGAATCATACACAAAATTTTCACAACTGAAATCAGAAGTTTCTAATTTCCTATATATTCAATATTCATTCTGGGCCATATAATTAATGAATTTTCATAGTATGCTTTTCCACCATGCCTAAGTCAACTTGGTAGTCATCATTAATCATCATCATTTTAAGACTTTATGGAAATCTCAATTGTACAAGCTTTTGGAATTAGGAGGGGGTATAATAACCAATTTTTTTTTTTTATCATAATGTTTATAACAAAATATGTTGGTAAGTTAAATATAGTGACATGTTAGACACGCATGATGAACCAACTAATCTTTTCATACCAGACTTATTTAGTGTGTAAGAAAGCAAAAGAAGGACTGCTAGCAACTGCTAAAATGGTAATGAAATTAGACATTCAGAACGAAATCTTCACCAGTATATAAACGATAACTAGTGGCCCACAAAAAATCTTCATAAATGCATAAGTAATTATTCAAAACAGTTATAATTTACACTTTCTTTCTGACTATAAAATTGATAAGCACCACTGCTAGCCTGCAAAGTCAAAATGCAATGGATGACAAATATTCTGGATAACTGGCAGATTTTTGAAGATAGAGAAAAAGTGGTGTCAGAAATAGTAAATGTTGTGAATAACATATCTACTTGAAAATATAACATAACCCAGGGAAGTTGACAGCAGAACCAATAAGAAATATTGGCACACCAATTACTGATATGGACAAAAACAAGTACATTCACATTAGATTACACTAACAAGCTTAATTATTTTTAAAACAATATTTAAACTTATAAAATTTAAACATAATAAATGTACTTCACACATACTTTCAATGGTAATTAAATTTACTGTCACAGTTCTGATTTTTCTATTGTTTAAATATATACAGGGTGATACTTATTAAATATCATTTCAGTTCTTGAAAACTGAAATCATCTGATGAATAAATAAAAAAAAAAAAAAATCCCCACACATTTAAAACTGATTTTAATAAATATTACACACTTAAGAAAACAAAATAAAATTCATTTCTGTAATTAAATAGATATACAGAACTTAATTTTTAAAAAATTAGAGACTAAAAATGAAGCATCACTCTGTACACAAGAAAAAAAAAAAAAAAAAAAACCACTTTTAAATCTATTTTATTCTATTAAGAAATTAAATAAATATACTGAAATCTAAAATTATATATATATATATATAATATATATGTGCAAGTCTAAGATGTGAAAGAAATATCAGCAATAAGAGATGACAATTTCTTGGATTTATGAAAATGAACAAAAATATACATGCATACATATCCTCTCTTTATATGACTATGTAGAAACAAAAACCCTTTCATTCAATGTCAGTGATCTGGTTCTGCATCCTCAAACTGGCCAATATCCATAGGTTCATCATCATTTGCTGCAGAAGCTGAAAAATATTCAAAATTTTTTATTTTTTCAAACCAATAGTGTTAAAATGGTTATGGGTTATTCATCTAATATTTCTAAAGGAAAATCAAGTTTTTTTGTTTAACACAGATTCATTACATTTGAAATGCATCCAGGGATAGAGAAAATAGAGTGTGCCAAGTTAGAAACAAAAATTATGTTCACAAGTTTTTAAAATTCCTTTCACAGGCATTGTTATTATGTATTAAGCTGCAGTATACAGTGTACCCCCGCTTTACGATATTAATCCATTCCAGAGACACCACGATATTGAGAAAATATTCTAATGTGAACTAAATAACACTGTTTTTTGGTAATTCTTTCCAAGACCTCAGAAGTTGAAAATTTTGCTATATAATTGGACTATTTATCTCTCTAAAGGGTGATTTTTATAATGGAAATTGTACATATTGATTAGAGCACAATACAAAAAATCGCTTCAACTAGAGGATGCAAAAATAAAACACGTGGCCAGCACATTTACAAACACTACTATTGGCTGAAAGGAAGGACCATGTGGTCCAGTCAGAGACAATCATAAGTCCATCAAAGAGAAATAAGTAGGCGCTGGTTAACATTATCACTGGTTAGTAGAATCAACTGCTTTATAGAATCAAATTTCAAAAAACCAATTCAAATCATTAAAATGCACTACACTTTGTTATCATATGTTTGGTTATAAGAATGAATGCCTTTATGATATTTTTCTAAAGCACATTACCATAAAACAATTTGCAGTTTTCAGTTTATTGGGCTTTCCTGTTAGTGCTTATAAATGGGTAGTAAATTTGATCTTATTACATTTGTGATAATACTGATAGCTGGAATTCTGTGAGTTTTTATGTTGTTACGGTGAAATGTGTTTCCCTTCACTGAAACCTTCAATCACATAAACATAAATTTTCAGTCTTCTTTTCATTCCTATTTTTTAAGAAAACTTCGCAAACTTGTTACTCTGTATCTCAATTGTGTGTACATGTTAGTTGCAATTTGTGTGTGCCATGTTGTTGTTACTGATTGCTTATCTTTTTTATTGTTTTAAATTTTACAACAAAAAAAAAAAAAAAAAAAAATCAGTGAACAGAAATATCAATTAGATTACAGTATTAAGCCATGTACATATGCATAAATTTATTTTTATTTTGCTAACCAGTGGAAAATATTTTTTCTATTTTCAAGTGTCATTTAATTTTGTTAATTGGTAAAAACCAAACTATTATATTAGGGTCACTCGGTAATTTGTTACAATATACCCATGTGTACTGTGTCTGTAAATTGTGTGTTCTCTGGTTGATTTGCCTGTTTTGCTGGATGAAAAAAACCCCAGTTTCTGGAAAAAAAAACCCTTCCTATATATGCCTGAGACCAACTAACTCAGCCAAGGAGTGAAAAAAACCCATTAAAGTTCCTGGTGTCATCGATGGGATTCAAACCCAGGCCTTTTCCACACGGAGTGGGGAGAATGGTGATAATACCACTGTGCTACCCATGCAGACTGTTAATCAGTAAGGCAATAAAGCATAAATTTGTAGACCTTTACTTTTATAGCCTGTGGATAATATTCCTCTTATTTTCACTTATTAGAACTGCCCTTTAATAGAATTAAAATTAAATTCACAAATGTGATCACAATGACTGGTGCTAACTACATATCATATAGTGAACGATATTTAATCGTAGTCCATACAAGCACTTTTAATACATCATTCCTCACAATTTTTTTAAAAATTACTTTCATGGTGTTTAGACTGAAGCGTTTAGGGCATAAGCCTCAAGTGCATCAGAACTTTTGGCACATTATAGCCTTAGTCGCTAATGCACCAATAAAACCCAAGCAACAACAACAACAGCATCAGAAATACATAGCTATATCTGAATAAATCAGAATATTAGTAAAACGGCATCATTTTAAGTTATATCTCATATTGTGAATACCTTCACAACGAGTTGCCATGATATTGCACTACTTCGAATAAGTAACGTTTCACCTAAGGAGAAGACTAATGTTACTTATTCTCAGATGGATACCACCACCCAGACGGCACCGTTTCAGGGCTATTTTGTATTTGTGTGGGATAATAACTCAACTATCCAGTTGTCCCTATTAGACTTAAAAAAGCAAAAAGGTAGAGGGAAAGTAATAGAGGAGTGGAAGAGGAAAATAAATGGTGTAGAAGAATGAAAGGGACAGTAACTCCTTCAACTCACACCACTCAAAAACTCATAAAAACTTCTCGAATAGACAACACTTACCTAGTGGAGAAGGCTGTTGTTACCGTTTCAGGGCTATTTGACCCTTCTTCAGTGGGTGGGTAGGTACCCGAGTGATGCAATGATGACAAAACAGTTATGAAGTATAACTCCACAATATGAGAGATGCCTGATGGTGTATCACGTATTTAGACTCTAAAGCGTTTAGGGCATAAGCCTCAAGCTATGGGAGAGTCTAGACTATGTATAAATATAGTGCAAGCGCATCAGAAATACATAGCTATATCTGAATAAATCAGAATATTAGTAAAATGGCATCGTTTTAAGTTATAGGGCCAAATAGCCCTGAAACTGTGCCGTCTGGGTGGTGGTATCCATCTGAGAATAAGTAACATTAGTCTTCCTTAGGTGAAGCGTTACTTATTCGAAGTAGTGCAATATCATGGCAACTCGTGAAGGTATTCACAATATGAGATATAACTTAAAACGATGCCATTTTACTAATATTCTGAGTTATTCAGATATAGCTATGTATTTCTGATGCACTTGCACTATATTTATACATAGTTTCACATGTTGTTATTATGTATTAAGCTGCAGTATATAGTGTACCCCCGCTTTACAATATTAATCCATTCCAGAGACACCATTATATTGTGAAAATATCATAATGTGAACCCAATAACACACTGTTTTTTGGTAATTCGTTCCAAGACCTTGAAAGTTGAAATTTTTGCTATATAACTGGGCTATTTATCTCTCTAAAAGGTGATTTTTATAATGGAAATTGTACATATTGATTAAAGCATGATACAAAAAAGTCCAATACAGGTTGAGATGTTACAAAAGTTTCTAAAAGGTATGAAGTATCTCCACCATTTGTTCCTACCAAAACACAAATACTGATGCCATCTTGTCATGGAAAATACCGTGTGAACATGAGGTCAAAGGTGAGGTGAACATGAGAGGGAAAATATGCTTGCCTGTGTTGATTTAAAAGGGTGGGGGGGGAGCACTGTTGACACATTCCCATCAACAGCAATGAAAAAATTAACTGTGACATATTTTAAAAATGTGGAATATCAGAGAATATGAGTGAGAGTGACTGTTTAGAGTAATTTGTTTATTTTTAAAACTTAAGAATGGCACAAAAAATTAACACATTTAAAATGTGACTTCAAGTTTATTTTCAAAATTTTCTTCTTGTAAAAGGAGAGATTTGTAATCAATAAATGATACTAATTAAAAAAGAAGGGAAAAAAAATAAATAATATGTTAAAAACAGAAAAATCACCCCACAGCTATCTGATAGAGCATGCTTAAGTTCCAGAAGATGACTAATTTGGTTATTCATTTGTTCAAAAAGGGAAGTTTTCATAGCTAGATCACCCACCACTTGGACATGTTTTTTGCATATAGCAAATACTCAAGAAGAGAGTAGAAAGATCTACTTACCTCTGAAAACATATAGCTAGCCTGCCACTAGAAGAGTGATGTCCAATATAGAGCCAACAGTTTTTGTAGGGTCTTTGTGATTGCTCAAAGAAATATCCAAGCACTTTTTTTCTTTGCCTAGACCACTCTTCTGTGTGCACATGAAATTGATACATTGTGTGATGTAGCCTTTGATATTTCTGTTTATGTATTTTTATTGGTATTTTCATATAAAAATAACCTATTTGTAAAATCTGTAACATCACTTATATTTTTGTTTTTCTTTGTAAAAAATTCTGATAGGGCAAATTTCAAAATTTCTATTAAAAATGTAGTTCGGAATACTTATCATCAGTAAACAGAGAACTTTTCTAAAAATACAGACTGGTGTTATACAGTCTACGTTTTGGTCAGTCAATTCTTTTTATGCCAAATGGTGGGACCAAATGATGAAGTTAGCAAATGTAAGGTGATAAACAGGAAATGTGCAAGGAGGTAATGGAAGAAGCTATTTATACCAACTAAGAGACAGTGCTCAAAGTTTAAATCTGATTGGATGACAAATGAACTAGTGAGACTAGTGAATGTATTCTGTGGTTAATTTGCCTAATTTCTGGAATGAAAACCCTGAGTTTCCGGGAGGGGGAAAAAACCACACAATCCTCATCTGTGAGCCTACAATAAGTATAAACCAGTCTGCAATCAAATTACTAATGTGATAAGACATACTATAGCAGAATGTAATAAGTCTTTTACTATGAATCCAAATAAAAGTAGCAAAGAATTCTTTGCTTATGTTATCACTGGAAGGAAAAGAACGGACCAAATTAGTCTACTGGATAAGAATGCATGGCTAAGTAAAGAAAGCCAACACGAGAACCATGGGAAACTTTTAGAGGTCAAAAGCATTTTCCTGGTACTGCAGCTTCTCCCTGCATTCTCGGTAAACAGATGGTGCATGTTATCGGTAGTGGCAGTAGAAGTCAATAACAATGTGTTCATTACTTTTTTCATATTATTAAAAGCAGATTATCAGAGTTTATGAGTGGGCTGAAATTTACTTATGGGTACACCCTCCAGACTGCCTCACTCTTAGGGTGTTTATCCCCCTTCCCGCTGTTTTAATCCGATACAAAACCGACTTCTACAGACTGTGCATGTTATCGGTAGTTACAGTAGAAGTCGTTTTCCTATTGGGTTAAAACAGCAGGAAGGGGGAATAAACAACTAAGATTGTTAACAGGAGAGACAGCTTCTACAGAGATGGGATACACTTAAATAGAAAGGGTGCAAGAATATTTGCTGATGCTGTCGAGGTGGGTCGGAAAACTGCTAGCTTGGGGGGGGGGGAGAATATAAGGACTAATAGATTAACAGTAGCCACTGGAAGAAGTGAAAGTGATTCTTGCACTGCTTCTATTGGAATGAGCAGCAGCCTGGAAAACAAGATGCAGTGTATTTCAGAGACTGCTGGGAGTCATTGCGGTACAAGTAAACACATGGGTTGTGTTAGGGTAGCTAAGAATAGGAACAGGTGCATGTATACTTGCATGTACACCAATGCTAGGAGTTTGGTAAATAAATTTGATGAATTTGAGGTATTGCTCAGAACATCAAAGGCAGATATTGTTGGGATATCAGAGACATGGTGTCACACAGATATAAGGAATGCAGAACTGGAATTTGGGGAGTACAATGTGTACAGGAATGATAGACAAGATAGGAAGGGAGGAGGGGTTATACTATTAGTTAAGAAACACATAAAATACAAGGAAGTGAAGCCAGTGCAGTGTCGAGTCAGTTTGGTGTGACATAAGCATTGGGACATTAAAATTGAGGGTAGGAGTGTGTTATAGGCCTAATGACTCTGATGAGTATAATAAGGAACTGTACAGGGAAATAGAGTGGGCCAGTAAATCTGAGAGTCTTATAATGGGGGATTTTAATTTCCCAGATATTGACTGGAATTTGTGGGTTGGTCACTCACACACTAGCAAGGCTTTTGTGGATTTATTCGATGATTGTTTTCTACATCAGCATGTTCGGGAGGCAACTAGAGGGAGTAATACTCTTGATCTGATTATCAGTAGTGATTCTTCATGCATTAAGAATCTGCAGATAAAGGAACCACTAGGTGACAGTGATCACAGTGTGCTGAAGTGGGATTTACTAAAAGAGGTAACTACCATCATGGGTAAAGGGAAGGGTTTTTGCTTTCGTAGGTGGCTACGGTGGTCTGAGACAGTATTTAAATTCTATACGGTGGGACCAAATGATGATGTTACGAACAGCAAATTCAAAATGGGAATTATTCAAAGAATTTATCTTGGAAGCTACTTGGAAGCTAACATACCAACTAAGAAATATTGTTCCAAGGTTTAGGCCTAAATGGATGTCAAATGAACTAATGAGACATGTGGCAGAGAAGAAAAATGCATGGGATACATATAAATTAATGGATGACATGGAAGCCTATGATAGATATAAGCTGGTCTGTAACCAAGTCACAAAGGAGATTAGGCAGGCAAAGGCAGATTACAAGAAATCTTTGGCAAAGGATGCAAAGAAAAACAACAAAGAGTTCTTTACATATGTAAACTCTAGAAGGAAAGGGATGAATCAGATTGGTCCACTGGATATTGATGGTTCAACTGTTGATGATCCTGCTCAGGTAGCTAACAAACTAAATGAATATTTTGCATCTACATTCACCCATGAGGAGTTATTCAGGGAGGGGAATGCCAGAGGTGAAGTAAACTCTGGCAGTGAGCTAGATGATTTTGTAATAACTGAAAGGAAAGTGGAGGAGAAATTGTTGAAGATAAACATAAAAAAGGCACACGGGGCGGACAGGATCTATCCAGTTATATTAAAGGAGGCAGCAAAGGAAGTAAGCAAATGCTTAGCCATAATTATGAGAGCTTCTTTGGACTCAGGGGAGGTACCCATGGACTGGAGATGTGCAAATGTGACCCCAATTCACAAAGGAGGATCAAAGGCTGACACAAGTAATTATAGACCTGTGAGTTTAACTTCTGTTCCAGGAAAATTAATGGAGGCACTGGTTAAAGAAGCACTGCAGGATTATCTAGACAAGACTTCAGTTATAGCTCAGACACAGCATGGTTTTGTTAAGGGGAAGTTTTGTCTGATCAATTTGATTGGATACTATGATGTGGTCACAAAGAAACTGGATGCAGGAAATAACTTTGATATCATATATTTGGATCTTAGAAAGGCTTTTGATACTGTTGCACATGGAAGACTGCTGCACAAATTGGAGAAGTGTGGCATTGGAGGCAAATTGCCTATGGATAAAGGGATGGTTGAGTGGGAAAAGACAGAAAGTGGTAATCAACGGACACTGCTCATTGTGGACTAATGTGTTATTAGTGGAGTCCTTCAGGATTCAGTATTGGGTCCATTGTTGGTTTCTGTATTTATAAATGATATTGATGATGGTATATCAAGCTTAACGTCCAAATTTGCAGACGATACAAAGGTTGGCAGGGTTGTTAAGGATACTAATTACAATATGCTGCTGCAACAGGATCTAGAAAAGTTGAGCAGATGGGCTGAGAGGTGGCAAATGAAGTTTAACATTGACAAATGTAAAGTACTACAACATATGGGAAGCAGCAACCCCAGAGTGATGTATCAACTCTGTGGGACTATACTGACAGTGGTAGAGAACAAAAAGGATCTGGGGGTAATTGTGCAGTCAGATATAAAGTTTTCTGAGCAGTGCAGACGTCTGCAAGAGTAGCTCATAGTGTCTTGTCAATGATATACAGGAATTTTTCTAGCAGGGATAAGGAGGTGATTATCCCCTTATATAAGGTAATGGTCAGGCCACACCTTGAGTACTGTATACAGGTCTGGAGGCCTCATTTTAAGAAGGATGTAGAGCTGTTGGAACGAGTACAGAAAAGGGCAATAAGATTAGTGAATGGAACAAAGGGTTGCTCTTACGAAGAAAGGTTTAAATTTTGCAAATTACAGTCTGGAGACTAGGCACCTGCGAGGTGATCTGATTGAGGTGTATAAAGCCTTGAATGGTTTGAGCAAGCTCAATGCTGATGGAATCTCTCCTCTTGCTCAGAATAATCATTTGAGAGGGCATAAATTCAAATTGAGGAAAGACAGATGTAGGATAGATGTGCGGAAGTTTGTCTTTAGCCAGCGGTTGGTTGGTTGGTGGAACAGACTTCCATCCTTTGTTGTGGAAGTTGATAGCCTAAATAAATTTAAGGCTGAGCTGGACAGGTACTTGGAACAAACGTAGGGGTGAAATGGGAATGTCTGTGTGTTTTTTTTTTCTTTTGGCTGATGCTGCATAAGCTTGCTTTCTTGCATCATATGCCTCTACTAATGCTAATGATTGAGGCAGTCTGGAGGGCGTACCTGTAAGTAAATTTCAGCCGGGAAGGCATTACACTCATGAGCTCCAATAATCTGCTTTTAATAATGAGAAATAACAAATCAGTACATCGTTATCGACTTATACTGCCACTACCAATAACATGCACCATCTGTTTACTGTGATGGCAGGGAGCAGCTGCGGTACTGGGAAACATGTTTGACCACAAAGTTTATTGAAGTTTCCAGTGGCTCTCGTGTTGGCTTTCTTTACCTTCACCAAATGCATAACAAGAAATGATCTTAAGAGATTGCTGACAAGCTGAATAAATATTCTACTTTCTACATTCTCACATGAAGAAGTTTTAAGGGGTGGAAAAAACAGAAGTATACCTAATTCTAAGTGGGAGTTAAATGATTTCATAATTTAAAAGTTGGAAGAGAAATTGTTCAAGCTGAAATTGTAAATAAAAGACACCTGGGGTTAATGGTATATATCCAATTATATTAAAAGAAGCAGCAAAAAAAGTAAGCAAACCTTTAGTCATAATTAGCATTAGTAAAAGCATAAGATGCAAGAAAGCAAGCTTATATACCATGAACCATTTAAAAAAAAAAAACCTTCCCATTTCAGCCATCCATTCACTCCAAAAGTTTGTCTAGTTAAGCCTTGAATTTATTTAAGCTGTCAACTTCCACAATGGCAGATGGAAGTTTGTTCCAGCAATCAACCGCCCGCTGGCTAAAGGCAGATTTCTGCACATGTATTCTACAACTGTCTTTCCTCAATTTGAATTTATGCCCCTCAGGTGCAGAATCTGAGCAAGAGGAAGAATCCCATCAGCATTAAGCTTGCTCAAAACATTCAAGGCCTTATACACCTCAATCAGATCACCTCGCAGGTGCCTAGTTTCCAGATGCTGCAATTTGCAGAACTTAAGCCTATCTTGGTAACAGCAACCCTTTGTTCCACTCGCTAATCTTGTTGCCCTTCTCTGCACTTGTTCTAGTAGCTCAACATCTTTCCTAAAATGAGGCCTCCAGACCTGTATGTAATACTCAAAGTGTAGCCTGACCATTGTCTTATATGAGGGGTTAATTACCTACTGATACCTGCTAGCAAAATTTCTATATATTACTGACAAGATCCCATGAGCTACTCTTGCAGCCTGTCTGCACTGCTCAGAAAACTTCATATCTGACTGCACAATTGATATGTTATTCTGGGGTTACTGTTACCCATATACAGTACTTTGCATTTGTCAATGTTAAACTTCAGTTGCCACCTCTCAGCACATCTGCACAACTTTTCTAGATACAGCTGCAGTAGCGCACCATCCTTACTGTCATTAACAACCATATCAACCTTCTTATCATCTGAAAACTTAAAAATAAGCATGATAAGCCTTCAGCAATACCATTGATAAATACAGAAAACAACAATGGGCCCAACACGGAACCCTGGGGAACGCCACTAATAACATTGGTCCATGAAGAGCAATGTCGATTGATTACCACTCTCTGTCTTCTCCCATACTACCAACCTTTTATCCATTGTAGCAACATGCCCTTAATACCATGTAATTTCAGTTTAAGTTACTTAAAGTTATTATTATTTTTTTTATTTTTTTTTTGAAATTTATACATTTATTTCGTTATAAAAAGCTATCCATTGTACCGTTTTTTTTTTTTGTTTTTTTTTTTTTTAATTTTGTGGTGATCTATAATTGATCTTTATTTAGTACCTCTATAAAAAGAATAAATTTTTTTATATGGGTATATATTAAAAGGTCGAAAACCACTGTGTTAGGTATTTCTTTTGGTCTAGGGGTGCCATGAAAAAATTACTGGGACACTAAGGGTGCCGTGAACTGAGAAAGTTTGGGAACCTCTGCTTTAAATGAATTTAATAAATTAAATGCTGATGGCATCCTTATTCGTTTTTAGGTGACACACATGGGGACATAAATTTAAATTTGAAGTGGAGAGTTATAGGATAGATTTTGTCAGTACCAAATTAAAGTAAAGCAATTTTCTCATCAGAGAGTACTTGATCGTTGGAACAAATTTCAAACTAGCGGCATAGAAATGGGTAGTTTGAATAAATTTAAAGAAGGATTTAGAGGTAGGAAAGCAGTTAAAGTTTCCACAATCAATCTGCAAGGGAAGTGTAAAACATAATGTGCAACTACAGACTGAGTATGATTTCTGTTATTCTTTCCAGTGAAAGGAGTCTATGGTCAAGGATATAATACAGGAGCATCTTAGTAGAAACAGCATCCTTACTAAATCACAGCACGAGTTTGTGAAGGCAAAGTGTTGCCTGACCAACTTAGTTAATTATCATGACAAAGTCATAAAACAGAAGCAAGAAACAACTTTAACATTGATAAAACTTTCAACATGATTCACAATGAGGTTATTATATAAACAGGAACAAATTGGGGTTATTACTACCATGACTCTTTGTTGGAACAAAGGCTGGCTAAAAAAAAAGACAAAGAGAGTAGTCATAAATGGATATTCCTCAGAATGGAACCAGACATAAAATGGAATCCCACAGGGACCAATGTTAATGGCCATTTCTGTTTCTCATCTCACTTAATGACATTGATGAAGGAGTATAAGGGAAGCTGTCAAAGTTTATAAATGATTTAAGGATAGGAAATTGGTTAAAGTGACTTAGATCAGTTAAACAAATGGTCCTGAAAATAAATGGCAATTGAAGTTTAATATGTTTAAATGTAAGTTTTTTTGCACCCAGGCAACAGAAATCAAGGAGTTACAGTGGTACCTTGGATTGCGAGTAACTTGGTCTACGAGTGTTTTGCAAGACGAGCAAAAATTTTTAATAAATTTTAACTTGATAAACGAGCAAGGTCTTGCAATACGAGTACAGTCAGTCCTTGTATAACACGTGTTTACACTACACGAATTCGATCATACACGATTTATAAATACGCGAATGATATCTTATATAACACGAACCGAATTCGCTTATGCACGATTCGCCTTTGTGTTTACGAGAAATGGCAGTCGAATGCAGAATCACCCCAACCGAACGCAACACGATAGGAATGAAGAGAAGATTCTAAAATGTATTTTTTTTTTTTATGGTTTTTATATCAGTGAAGGGGAAACACATTTCACCATAATAACATAAAAACAAACACAATTCCAGCTATCAGTATAATCGCAAATGCAATTAGATCGAGTTTACTACCAGTTTATAACAGATTCCACTAGCAGGAATGTAACTGGAAATTGTTTTTATTGTTTTATGGTAGTAACCCCTAGAAATGTGCTTTAGTAAAATGTGAGGTGTTAATAGTGTATCTCTGCCTTTACGGTGTTGTTTATCCAATTGCTACACGCGCGCAGCTTTGTTTATGTGTATCAAGTGTGCCTCCTCATTTTGTAATAGTGCAAGCGATGAATCTGTTTAACGACAATGCAATGTCATATTTCCGTGAAATCCTCAAGAGGAGGCAAAATCAAGTGTCATTGGAGAGGTTCCTTGTTAAAGTCGCACAAAAAGAAAGAGTCAACAGATAGCAGTGATTCCGTTAGTGACAGTGAAAGTCGTCCTACCATAAATTTGATTGCTTTATGTATATTAAATTTAAATATTAAAAATATGAAAAGGTATGTATGTATTTTGTATTAATCATTTTTACAGTATATGAATATTTTTGAGTTTTGGAACAAATCATCTGGGTTTCCATGATTTCTTATGGGAAAATTCGCTTTGATATACGAGTGCTTTGGATTACGAGCACGTTTCCGGAACGAATTATGCTCGCAAACCAATGTACCACTGTATTTAGAAGCAGGGGGGGGGGGGTTAAAAGTGGTACAGGACAAAAAAAAAAAATATTTAAAGGTTATGATTCAGTCAGATGTCAAACTTTCCATTCAGCATAAACAGGAAGCTAAGAAAGCACATGGTGTCATTTTTATAATATATAGGACCTTTGTAAGCAGGGAAAAGGTTATCATCCCTTTGTATAAGAATGTGGCAAGACCACATTTAGAATATGCTGTTCATATCTAGAAGACAGACTTGAAAAAAAACTGAACTTCTAGAATAAGGTTCAGAAAATTGCAACCAGATTGGTAAGCAGTGCTAATTGATATCCACATGAAGAATGGCATAGAGCACAGACTGCAAAGTTTAGCAACTAGACATCTTGGTGGGATTTGACAGAGGTACATAAAGCCCTAAAGGGAATCAGTAAAATGAACAAGAGAGCTATATTTTTCCTGACAGAAGAGAGAGGAGAACCAGGGTCACAAGTATAAAATTCTGGGGAGTAACAGCAAGCTGGATTTCATGAAGTTTACTTTTGGGCAACATGTGGTTGATCACTCGAATAAATTGCATGCCACAGTGATTGAGTTCCCCCCCCCTTTTCTTTTGATAGATGGAGAAAATGTCAACTCCTTTGCATCATTTAGCCATGTAATACTAATACAACTGAAATGTTTTTTTTTTTTTTTAATGGCTGATGCAAACTCCATATTGATGGAAAATGAATTTTATCAAGTCAAAGCTAACAAGAGATTGCTTCGACTTGATAAAATGCAGCATTGTAGCACTGCAACACAGTGACAAGAACTTGTTGTATAGCAAACATACAACAGAAAAGGATGCTCAATGATCAGAACCATTAATCTGCCCTGATTTGTAAGATGGTTGATGATTGATTTGTAAAGTTTGTTGTGACATCACAACAAACTAGGCAAGCATCAAGAAAGCAATACAGTGATATCTCGGGTGGAGATATCACTTAGGTAGAGATATGTTTTGACATAAACATCCATTTTTGCTCATTTTTAAATTCCAAAAATTTGTTCATCTTATTCATCAGATGAAAATTACAGGTGAACTAGTGATTACCATTGTAATGTATGCATTATTCCAAATAAATAAATAAACAAAAATCATTAAAGGAATTTTTTGGAAGTTAAGTTATCAGGTTTTCAAAGGTCTCAAAACATACTTCCATACTGAAGCATTGTTTAAGTAGAAACTAATGTGTGATACAGTACTAAACAGGCAACATGGAATGATTTTCTTAAATAATTGAAAACTTCCAAGTACAAATATAGCTTCAATAAGAGTGATGTCATATCATTGCCTTTTGCTCGTAGGTTTTGGTTTTGTGTCACAAGGAAGTGCTGTACACTTACCACTTTCTTTATAGTTTACTGTACAGTATAATAAAATGTCACTGTAAATTTTTAAAATAAAGAGCTGAAAATGAATTGAAAAGTAGACCATGGTTTTTAATGCAGATTTCCCTTAAATATACCACTACATGAGATGCAAAACGTGACAGTAAAAAAAAGGGGTTTGGCTTATATGATGGGGAGGGGGAGAGAAAAACAGAAGTCATCTAATACACAGAGTAAACTTATAATACCATAATATGTGCTACGCATTTGTTATACAGGTTAAGCAGTTGCTAAAAAGCTTCCAATTTTTTTTGTGCTAAAGTCAGTTGATTAGCTGTGGAAATCCTTTTTGCTTCTAAATGACAAGATGTTTTATGTCTAAAACAAGAGTTTTATGTTGCTGTTTGCAAGAACTCCAAAGAATGCTCTTTAATGAAAATCCACATGACATAATTATCATTATATTTTATTCTCTTGATGTTTGTTTTTGAAGATCTAGCATCATCTTGATCATACTGCAATATATCCGAGTTAATTCATATATTTGATTAGGAGCATCTTGTGATGAATTTGCAACGCTGTCACAAGATCTATATGCAACATTCTCTTGAATTTTAACATCAGCGTCAGTTCTCAAACAGTAGTCCATTGCAAATGCAAACTATTTATATAGTAAAACTTCATAAATTTAGCAACACTGGGACTTGGCCCATGGTAGATTTTTGAAAACCTATGAGTTTTAAAATGTAGTGTTGTAGAGAACTGTTGATATTAGAGTGCACAACTGCTGAAACAAGGAAAGCAACACTGCCATTGAAAATTAGTGCATCACTTGCCTTAGTAGTTTTCATGTGACAAACAAACATTAAAAATACCAATAAAGTTGAACACTAGTTCAAAATGGCAGTCTGAGATCCTAGACCCCCCTACAGAACACTCCACTATCAGTATGTATTTACAATATATATCTACCATAAAGATCCAGAATATTAGTATTGTGCGAAAAAAAAAAAAAAAAAAAATGCTGTAGTATTAATTGCAAATTATCATATCAGCATGAGTTTATTGATATTTCCTAATATCAATAAATTCATGCTGAAAATCAAAGAGAATGTATGCCTCTCTTCTTGGTTTTTATTCAAACTGTATATCATATAAATTTTAAAGCAAGCAAAGTAAGGCTTAGAATTTTATGCAACTCAGTATACGTTCTTGCAGCCATTGCTTTGGTAAACATGGGAAAATTGCAAAGCTTGCAAATGAGAAATGTATGTGAGGAACACAGTTCCTGAAATGGTTTCTGGAATTACATTCTACCTAATTATTAATGAAGTGTCCAATCACATTATTGCACGAGTTTTAGTTACATCAAGGATCATTAAGGGGAACTATTAAGTTCAAGTCCTATGAGTGTGTATAATTTAAAATAGCAGGAGCAGCAACACTCAATAAAAAGCTTTATTTTAAAATTGATTAATTTATTTTTTGTTGTAATGTAAAATTTTCACAAAGTGCTAGATTTCTGAGATTTTAGTATACATAAATATGAGGATAATAAAATTTACAAGGTGTGGCTAAAATGAAACAGAAATTGTTGCTTACCAATGCCTTACTGCTGCACATGTCAAAAACATTCATATCATGCTGTAGCTTGTTTTCTCCTGCAATCAGTTAAGTTTGATTGACTCATGCCATGCCTCTTTAAGTGAATCAGTGTTTTAACCCTTTGGCAGAAAAATGAGTGATCATAATTTAAAAGCAAAGAACTGTTATTAAATGTTTAGTTTTTGTTTGTGTTTTGTTATTTGGTTTTTAGGAGCATTAGTAACTAAGGCCGTATTGCTCCGGGATATGCGGTGGTCATTTCCTGACCTTTCCACATCCTCCATATTTGGTGGTGACGGGCTCGAACCCGGTCTAATCAAGAAGCGTGTGCTACGCACTGCTGCTCCTTCCCACCTGGATACGGAGGCGCCATTAAGTGTTTAGTGAAACTTGGTAAAAATGGTGTTGAAATGTTGGAGTTGTTACAGAAAGTGCACGGTGATGAAACCACGAGTCAGCCATGTGTATATGAACGACACAAACAATTCAGAGAGGTAGGGGAAGTTGCCCACGACAAGACAGCCAACTTCAACAACAGATGGGAATGTTGAAAAAATTCGAGAGATCGTGTGCCAAGACCATCGGATGAGCATTTGATTAATTGCATAACAGTTACACACTGACAAAGAAACAATAAGACTGATTTTAACAGATGGTTTTTCGTTGTGACAATGTGCTGTGTCATTCCTCTGTAGCAGTGAGAGAATTTTAAACAAAATGATTTGAAAACTTAGCAGACAGACATTCAGAAGAACACAACGCAGCAATTAAAGGCGGTATCTTCCAAGGAGTTCTGCTGCATAGGCATGGCTAGAGAGTAATTTGAAGGGGATAAACATTAATATTGTATTTAAAATAATAAATGATTTAAAAAATATTTCTCATTTCTTTTCAGCTGCACCTTGTAAATCTTCACAATCCACAAAACAGAAGCAGTTCTAACACGCAGTTCTAATAACATATTTACATGAAATTAATGAACAATAATATAACTGTAGACTGTATAGTTGCATAGGTCTGTAACAGCAATGGGCTCACTGCATTGAACGAAAAACTAACTACATGTTTTTTCATAAAACAGGTTTATATGTTGTTTTATGAAAAAAATTCTTTTAAGAGAAAATGCAAATTATAAGGAAACTAAAATAATTGTATGAATTGGAAAACCAGAAAAAAAAAAGTAAAACCATATAAAAATTGAATTTTTTCTTGTTTTAGTTCAATTAGTTTTCTTCAGTCCAAATTTGAAAAATTTTTGTCATAAAATTAATAGAGAATCAGGTAAATATTATGAAACATATTTATATTTTCTTTTATATCAGAATGCTTATTTATTATTACAGAACACAAGAAAGATGCATTTAGCAATGTATGATCAATTTCTTAAATGTCACACATCAAATTAAGGGACTTACAAATATGCAAAAATTAAAATGATTACTGTAGTGTGTACAAATTCTTTGATTCAGGTACTCATGGTATATAAAAAATCACTGCACCAATTGGTGATCCCTGCCCTAAGGGTTTGCAAACTGCTGGCTGTAAAACATTACAATGCATAATACGCATTACATCAAAATAAAACCATATAGAAATTGGATTCTTTATTTTACACCAGAGTATTTCACACATGATTTGCAATATTTAGAAAAGTAAATCAACCTGAGATTGTGTATGTGTATGTATATGTATATATATATATATATATATATATATATATATATATATATATATAAATATAAAAAAGCAAGTTGGCAAGTACTTCTTAAAAGTAATCACAGTGTGTCAAGATTTTTTATCAAGTCAGAAAATATTTAGAGACAGGAATTTTTTTATAACTGTTTTTATCTTTAATAACAGGACAGGTGACTTAGCAGCATTCAAATATCTGCTTCTTAAGACAACTTGTCTGCAAAACTTTGCTTTGCTGTGTTGGGAGTGTATGGAGTTGGGAATAAATACCAGGATGATACTGTTTTCTCAGTCAATCCCAATCTTCCAGACTGAATAAAAGATGGCAAATTTTCAAATAACTTTTCTAATACCAGAACAATTTATCAGTTATCAATTTATTTATGGGTAGTACTGTATTAGAAATTCTATTTTTTTTAAATGGTACAGTAGCAAGTAAATTTGTAGTGTGTGTGATTGAGAAAAGACCATGTGAAAGGACTTCTGTTGCCTTTTACTCAATCTAGATGAATGCTAGGATTTACTAAAAGGACAATTATCATCCTAATATTTCCATCCACAAAGCTTGGCAAAGATGGGGTTGCTATAGGGACTCCTGAATACTGCTAGTGCTTCTGTTATTAAAAATAAAAATGTTGTTGCAATTTACCTCTTTGTTCCTTGTCACATGGTATGGGTATAGGATCTGGCATTGTGCTGAAGGAGAAAATTTCCTTTCTTCTCTGGCCTCACCTATTGTAATTTGTGCTTTCAGCTTTTTCAGTGTCTCTGCATAGTGAGCAGAATTGACCATGACCCATATTCCAGGAAATCCACAGGGATAACAATTCTCTTGTCTCAAAATATGGAACACATGATTTTTCCAGTAGATGGCTGAGCCTTGAATTTCTTTATGAGTGAATTCCTTGTGTTGCCATTCCACAGCCTGCTGCTTTGACTCCAGTCCACAATGGTGTACGTCTAAATCTCGTCTTCAGTAAAGATTCTGCCAAGGAAATAGTCACTTGTGGTTTCATACTGCTCCAGAAGATCAGCACAAGCACGCACTCTTCACAAGAAGCAAAGAGTGCACACCTAGTACACATGTTCTTGTATCCCATATTGTCCAGAATTGTTTTCAATGCATTAAAACCTGGGAAATGTTTTGCATGAATTTCCCAAGTTTATTGCATTAGTTTTCATTAATCAGTTTATCCACTCCTCATTTTCCACAACTGCTTAAGTGCACAGACAACCTGACTTTGACATGCCCTTCAAAACTGTATCATATCACCTAATCTCTGGCTAACTGTGCTCATATCCATTGTCGCATCATAAACGCTCGTCAAGCAATGGTGAATCTCAATGGGTACAATGGGCTCTCTGCATTCTGCAACTCAATAGCAGCCACTGCTTAATAAACACATCAATGTCATTTTCACAGACTGCTACAGCCTTGCCAATGGGTTTGCAGTATTAAAACTCAAGTAATTGGCAGTAGCATTCAAATTTCTATCTGACACCATTACATTTTGTATGTGGCATCACACAAGCAGGAAAAATTTGTTGGCATTAATTTTGGAGCAGCCACTCATAATAATAACCTTGGCTAATTAGCATTTTTTTACATTGGATATATACAGCTATTGAAGAGCTTCTATGAAATCTTTTTAAAAGTTGTTCGATTCAACTTGTCATAGTGATATAACTTCTGCTTCACTGAAATTGGTTGTTCCTTTGAGTTCTTTAGTTTGAAAAAAAAAAAAAAAAAAAAAAATTCTTCCAAAAGGATTGGCATTTTGTTTGCAGGTTGTAAAAATAACTTCCTGTTTCATCTCCTGTCACTATTGTGAAAGGAGGTGAATCCTGCTAGATCATGATCACAAATTCGAATCAGTTCTTTTGGAAGTTCAACTGTTGTTTCAATTTGATCTGCTGTTAAAATTTTTGAACAGAGAAGATCAATATCTTTTCAAAATATCAGATATGATGAGATGGCAACTACCATATGGATAATCTAACTTGAAAGGTTATTTCTTAATTCTATTTGACAATAGCCCAAATAATACTTCTAATGTGGGAGAGAAGTTCATCATTTTCATTCAAGGTCTTCCACACCTGGCATTATCCTTAACGACACCATGTTGACCTTTGAAGTCTTGTCAAATTGACAACGCATTATTATTTAGTTAGTTAGTATTTTAGTTAAGCTGTTATTTAAGCTTGTTTTCTAGCTTTACCTTCCTGATCATTTGAAATGTCACTATCCTCTTAACATCCTCCCAATATTGGCTTTTGTAGCAACAAACAAGAAATCCTGAGGTGTGTGCAAGAGCTACTTTGACCCATATCATCATACAAATTGCATATCTATATTACCCCTGTTTCCCCACCTAGTAGTTTCCTTGAACCCTTAAGGTATCTTCAATGATAATGACAAAAACCCTTAAACCATCTTTGTTCAAACATATCCTATCTCTACAAAACAGATTCCTACTACATACAAGCGTGGACCACACTGATAAACACCCCCCTCCCTCCCCAAAAGTCTTGCAGAGTACCTCAAGTCTTGAAGTAATCCACAAGGCTTTCAACATACAAGGTACATTCAAAAAGTTTCTGGAATTTTACTATAAAAGTTTATTTAGTGAACAGTTGGGCTTAATAACCTAATCATCTTCGAAGTACCTTCCTTCTGCACACACACTTGCTTCATTGGGCATCCCAAGCCTTGAAACATTCTTTAAAATCGTGTTTTCTTAGCACACACTATTAGGGCCACTTGAGCATTTTCTTTGATGTCATTCACTGTAGTGAAACAACCCTGAAACCCCATTTTCAGTTTAGGAAATGGGAAGAAGTCAGACAGTGCAAGTTTGAGGGAATAAGGAGGCTGCTGCATGACTGATTTTTTCGCAGCCAAGAACTGAACTGCCCTCACCTTGTGACTAGTTGCATTTCTGCAGGGTCCAGCCATCCTTCCATTCTTGAGGTTGTTTTTGCCTCACATTCTCATGCAAATGTGTAAAAACTTCAACATAGTAAGCAGCAGTAACGTTTTTCCCCTAGTCGCAAATTCATGTTGCACTATTCTTTCATCATCAAAAAAAATTATCAGTATGATTTTGTTGCACAAGACTTCTTGGGTTATGGGAATTTTTGTGTGCCATTTGGATAATCCCACCTTGGTCTTGGGAGTCATAGGCTCAACTCTCATTCCTAATGACAACTTTTCTTAGGAAGCTCGGCCCGTGTAGATTTTTTTTAAATCACTTGTGACGGCTTTCCTGCAGTCCATCTAATTGCCCGACAGCAAGTGAGGAACAAACTTTGCATGCACACATGCACATGCAATGCATCCCTAAATCTTGCATCAGGATTGTGTGCGCTCATTTCACGAGTTACTTCAATTTTGTGACACTTTCGTCATTTCGTGATGTGGAAGGGCGTCCACTGTGAGGTTCATCTTCCAGTGTTCATGTCCTTTTTTAAACCAATTAAACCAAATGCAAACTGCTGTTTTCTTCAAAGCATCATCTCTATAAACTTCTGTAATACTTGCAGCATCTCTGTAGCACTTTTCTCAAGTTTAAAGAACTTGATGTTAGCACACTGTTCAAACTGTGACATTCTGCAATCAAACAGCTGAGGCATACGAGTGAAGTGGTTGAGCCAGTTCCCACTTGACATGTGTACACACCAAGGCCAATGACAATGCCCCACGAAACTTTACGCCTGTAGCACAAACTACTGAAATACAAGTGTCTGATTCCAGGAACTTTTTGAATGTTTTATGTATAGCCCCTCCTATTGTGCCCAAGCAGAACACACACATTCTTGCCTAACTCACGACATTTTTTCAACATGATCCTAGATTTTTTCCAACAAATTGTCAGATTATGTGTGCTTAATATCATTTGTCCACACACAAATTACAATGCTCTCTTTACCCCCTTTAAAATCTGACAATCTATTAGTGATATCATTAATTGTTGATCCTGGCAAACATACCCTGGCTCTAGTCTATCTATCCTTATTACAAAATGTTACTCATTTCTCTAACAATGGAGTCTCCCATTAGAACTAAATCCTTTTCAACCAGAGTAGCTTGCATTTGATTATTCTATTATGGGACCCGAATTCAAGCACATCATGGCAAACTACTGGAACCTTGAGTCTCTGATGAGCACCCAGATGCATTTTTCTCCAGGGCAAGCACCCATTTCTCTAGAGACTCAATTCTTTGAGCAATGCGCCAAGTTTTAATTTTAGATTGGTACACTCTTCACAATGGGAACAAAGGAAAGAACCATCAGTTGGGCTATGGTTAGCAACCAGATCAGTCCTTGAATCTGTAGAGACATTCAGTTTTCCATAACTAAGAATTTGAAATTTTTTCAGGGTTATGGTCCACAAATGACAAGAATATATGCATTTAAGTCTGGTTGAAAATCATCTTCCCACATCCACTTGCATTACGGACAGCTAACGTGCCTACTAAAAGGTTAAACTTCGAGTTAGTTCAATAGAGCGAATTATCAAAAATTATAAAGCTTTTGTGAAGGGAAGAACACATGTTCTTTATTCAAAATGTACAATTTAAATTTTATAAGACTTATTTATTTATTATTATTATTATTATTTTTTTTTTTTTGAAGAGACGAAATAGGTAAAAATTACTGACCAAGGAAGAGAATACTGGAACTGTAGCTGAAGATAAGGTATCACATATTATCTATCTGAAAAAACAAAAATAAATGGTATGTAAAGAATTCATCACGTAACAGATATTAACTCTTTAGCAAAGAGAATATGCAAAAAAAACAAACAAACAAAAAAAAAACATTAGAAATTTGATATGACTATTCCAGTATTACTCTAAAGACGGAAAAATAAAATATGTGGAAATTTGAGCAACAATAATTATATGGTAGGAATAAATATTTCCATACCAGAGGCTGAGATAAACAGCGATGCACTTAAGACAATTAAAAGCCGTGAAACTACTTTTGAGTAGATGACAAAATTCACAGCTTTGTGCAAAAATTAGTACAAAAAAAAAAAACCCCTCAATGAAAATAATTTACAAATAACACTTCAGATGTCCAATATCCTTAAAAAATAATTTACAACAGGAAGGCAGACAAGACTTCACTACCCTATGTATGATATAAATAATAACAAAAAATTGGTTTGTTATTAAACACTTTTCAGTAAAAAAAAAAAAGCGAAAGCATGTAACTTCTTTGATTTAAAAAAAGCAGCAGAAACCAAGAATGAAAATATAAAATTTTGAACTAAAATAAGAAGCAAATACTTTATATTAAAGCAGAAATAAGTAGTCCATTATAAAAAGGGCAGGGTGAAAGAAAAAGAAAACCACATGATGCATAAAACTATTCCAACATGGGACAATATAACTATCAATGTTATTCAAATCTGGATTCAGAAGAAACAACATTATAATTGTATTAAAATTCCAGGGCATTTTATTTAAATCCAACAAAACTGAATGTACCTCAATTGGGGAGAAGGGGTAAACAGAGGTACAAATACATTTTTCTAAGCACAGAATACATAAGTGGGGAAAAAAAAAATCTCCTTAAACAACTTTATACTACTTTAGATAACAATACTGTAAACAGAACCACAATCTTTCAATTAACAGAAACAAATTTCATGTGCCAAATTCACAACACTCATAATTTTTCATATTTTTTTTGTTGCAGTATAAAGGATTGTCTATATACAAAGCACAGGTCTCATGATACTACTCTAAGTCATTAAATGAAGGAGAGTTTATCATCAATATATTCTTTAAATAAGATTCCTATTTATTTTGATGGTGTAAAATGCTATTATACCACCAAGTCTGATTATCTGTTGCATATGGTAAGCCAAATAAGCAAAAAAATATTAGGTAAACTCAGTATGAAATTGCATAATTAGATTTTATATTCAAAACAATGAAAAATATATCACAGTTTATATCTCAGGGTTCATTTTGTGAGTTTCACTAATTAATTTTAAATTAATGCTATTAATCTTATTTTCCACTTCATAAAAATTTTTAATATACCCTGATTCTTTCTTTGTTCTTTGATCTGCAAGTCTAATTTAGAAAAAGACAGTTCTTCCTTTTCACACTTGGATCCAAAATTCATTTATCCCAGTGCTACATTTTCTTTATTATTTAATTAGTAGCAATAAACAAAACTGCTACTAGGTTAAAATGATGTTTCCACATACCTCAAAGTTCCTGAATGAAAAACCAATGGGAATCATCATTTCAAGATTATTTCTTCCACTTATTCTCCTACTTCAGGTAACACAACTTGAAACTCTGCCTCAGAGAAATAGTTCAATATGGTATTTTCTAATATTCCACATTGCGTTTTAGCTAAAGATTCATTTTCACTTTCAATTATGTTCAATGAAAATTCACTTTCATCTGTGAGAGCACTGACCCTCTGCCAAATTGGTAAATGGTTTTGAAGTCAAGTTTTCAAATGTGCCATACATTTAGTTTTACTTTTTCTAAATATGAGAGATTTTCTATTCTTCATACCTATAATGATGCATTAACAAGTGCTGGCACATTTCCTATCCAGTAAGCTCTTCACCAGACATAGCAAACAGCCCTTCTAATTTCATAGTGAACTGTTTAACTTAGTCTATTAGAATATAGAGGCATTTATGGATACTGAATTTCAAATACTGCTTCTTGATTTCATTGTTTATTACAGTAACAGATTTTGCATCTGAGTTGTATAACATTTTCAAAAGCAAATATTATGAATAGGCCCAACCATAACAGCAGAATTTCACCTACACTTTTTTTTTAGGCTTCTCTAAAATCTCTCTTTTAAACCAATACCTTTGCATTTAGAAGAAAACATTGCAAATAACTTCAACGTAATTACACAAAAGAAAAATATAAAGGTAAACTAAGCACACCTTAGTTCACTGACATAATCCATGTTTTTGTACTATAGTAATTAAAGAACAGCACACTTCACACAGCTCTTTATTCAAACTCTACAATGCCTACTGTATCAATGAAAATTCATTGACAAACCACTGAGCTGCCAGACAGTGAAAGCCCCACCTAAAAATAAATGTAGTCTTTGATTCCATGGTATTCTGTTCCTAACTATGAGTGTAAAGTTGAAAATATCACTGTTTCAAATGTAAAAATACTGATCACATTACCCAGAATTGTAATAATAAATGAGTAGCCAAATAATCAGTTTGGCTTAGTGCCACATTTTGAGCATTTCTTGTGACTGAGGCTGATTTTTGTAACTGGCATCTATTGTAATATCTTACAATGGCATCAAAAAATTCAAAATTCCAATTTAGTTTCCCATCAAGTTGGGAAACCTCAAGTTTCCTCCTTTGCCCATTCTTTTCCTCTTGTATTTCAGTGATGTCCAGATATCCTTCTACTTCATCCTGCTTAATCTTGTACTGCATAAACAACTCCAGCTTCCTGGACATATATCACCATTTCTATAAATGTTGATCTCCAGGTCATTCTTCAATGGGAGCAAAGACTTTAAATCAATTGTTAGCATTAGCAGAAGCATATGATGCTAGAAAGCAAGCTTATACTTTTTTTTTTTTTGGCATTATCCAAAAAAAAAAAAAAAAACCCCCTTCCCATTTCACTCATCCATTCACTCCAAAAGTAGTTTGTCTAGTTCTGCCTTGAATTTATTTAAGCTATCAACTTCCACAACAACAGATGGAAGTTTGTTCCAGCAATCAACCACCTACAGGCTCAAGGCAAATTTCTGTGCATCTATTCACAACTGTCTTTCCTCAATTTGAATTTATGCCCCCTTAGTTACATAATCTGAGCAAGAGGGAAAAATCCCATCAGCATTGAGCTTGCTGAAACCACAAAAGGCCTTATACACCTCAATCAGATCACCTGCAAGGTGATCTGATTGATGCTGCAATTTGCAAAACTTAAGCCTTTCTTGGTAGGAGCAATCCTTTTGTTCCACTCACCAATCTCGTTGTCATTCCTCTATACTCGTTCCAGCTCTATAGCCTCCCTAAAATGAGGCCTCCAGACCTGTATACAGAACTCAAGGTGTGTCCTGACCATTGCCCTCATAGAAGGGGATAATCTCCTCCTTTATCCCTGCTAGCAAAATATCTGGATATCATTGATAAGACCCCATGAACTACAATTTGGTTTACTAGCTCATTTTATTTCTCTGTACAATTGTTCATTGTTACTTATCAGTCATTAGGCCTATAACACACTTCTACTCCCGATTTTGCTTTCCCTGCACTTACGACACACCAAACTGACTCAACGTTGCACTGTGCACCCCGTCAACTGGATGCACTGCCTCAGATTTTATGTTTCTTAACTAACAGCATAACACCTCCTCCCTTCCTATACACATTGTACTCCCCAAATTCCAATTCTGCATTCCTTATATCTGTGTGTCATCATGTTTCTGATATTCAAACAATATCTGCTTTTGATGTCTTCACCAGCACTTCAAATTCATCAAATTTATTTACTATACTCCTACCAATATGATGAATTTGCACTAACTTGTACGTTGTATACTCCTACCATTAGTGTTCATGCAAGTATACATGCCTGTTCTTACTCTTAGTTACCCTAAACACAGCCCATGTATTTACTTGTTCCATGATGACTCCCAAGAGTCTTTGAAATCCCCAGCACCTTGCTTTCCAGGCAGCTGCTCATTCTAATAGAAGCTGTGCAAGAATCTCTTTCATCTCTGCCTGTGGCTACTGTTAATCTTTTAGTCTGTGAATCGCCATCCTTCTAAAATTCAGTCCTATCTTATCTTTCACAAAAAAGGATCTGCTTCATCTATGTTTAAGCAGGAATTAACTTTTACGTAATCCAATATACATATGCATGAGATACCCCAGAACATTGATCTGAATTCTTCCACTTGCACTGATATTTAGCATCAGCTGCATGCCTTTATATACAGATATTTCCCACAGGTATAACATATTTTGTGAGCTGCTACCCATAATTTTCACTCCTTTCTTCTACAACCATTTAATGAATTTCTACGTTGCTTCATTATTTATTCCTCAGTTTCCATTAATCTAAGAAATAATTCTGTATTTCATAAGTTGATACAATCGAGAAGTTCAAGTCCAATTAAAAACAAGTTACTTCTAACTTCTCAACCTATCCACACTAGTATACAACAGGTTAAGTTCCTCTTGTTTGAGATCCCTTCAAAATACATACACACATGCACCCACATATATATAAACTATGAAAAATATGAATAAAAGAGTAACATAAGATGTTTGAGGACTGCATGAAAAAATATATGGAAACCACAACAAAACAGCATGCACCGAGATGCAGGCATTAATTTCACTGAAAAATATATTTAAAAAAAATAAAAGTATCAAAGAAATAAAACTGTAAAGATATACAGTAAGAAGTCAGTGGTGCGGTAACTGTGAAAATCAGTTAAATTTAGGAACCCAAAAGAATAGGCAAAAACCAAGAAAGATTTAGAATCAAATAATAAAGAATCTTTATTCATTATTTTATTCTAAATCATTATTTATTTACTGAAGAGACTACAGTGTTCTCCCCAGAAAATTTTGCCAGCCGGGTGGCATTATGAAGTATCTGGGTGGAGAAGTGTAATACTTCGCAATATTATAAAATTTTCTGTTATTTATAAATGTGACTTAAGCAATCCAGAGCAAAATTAATTCCATAATTTAACATTATGTGCTCCTGTCGCATTGACCTCGATCACACAGTATGTTCAAATTAATATTGATTGAGATCAGTACCATATGGTACTAGAAGAATCGCTTAAATTCTAGCCGGGCGGTCAGTTAAATTCACCGGGCTGCACCCATTCGATAGGTCCTGGAGAGATCACTGGACTATCTACTGCTGCTCTACTGAAGAGCATAGCTTCAAAAAAATAGTGTAAATATAACAAATTTGAATGGAGAAATATACACCAAATATGCTTATCCTAATAAGTAGAAACAGAAAGAGCAAAGAAATTAAATCAATTGATAATGCAAAAGAAAAATAATAACACCCAATTAGGGCTTAAAATTAAATTAAATTGCAAATTTTGCTGGCTACAGAGAGTTAGGGCCACTAGACCCATCTGAGTAAGTCAAGGTCTAAACTGTGAAATATCACCGCATATAAAGTAAACAGAAAAAAAGAAGAGGAAAATTATGAAATTTCAACCATGAATTCCAAACTCTTCAGGTTGCTGCTGAGCTATCATGACAGACAAATTGCATTTCATCAGTCAGTTAAATAAGCACCAAAGCCACCTATCTAAATTGCTACAGCCATTCGGATAGGTAACTGATTTATTTTACTCAATCAGGTCAACTTGCGAGTGCCTAGTTCCAGGTGCTGCAATTTGCACAAAACAAGTCTTTCATGGTAAGAGTGCCCTTTTGTGTTCCTGGATAATCTTGTTGCTCTTCTCTGCACCCGTTTTGATAGATTCACCATCCTTCCTAAAATGAGGCCCCCAGATCCATATACAGCACTCAAAATACAGTTTAATTATTGCCTTATATGATGGCATAATCATATTGTTGTACCTAGTAAAATTCTTGTATATCATTGACAGAACTCCATAAGCTATCCCTAGTAGCCTTTCTGCATTGCTCAGAGACCTTCATTTTATCTGTGCAATTATGCTTAGGTTTTTTCTGTTCTCTATTATCTTGGGTGTGCTAACACACAATTAGTATGTAATTTTGGGATTACTGTTACCCATTTGCAGTACCATGCATTTATCAATTTATAGTTTTTTTTTTTTTTTTAATGAAAACTCCAAACATGAAAGGTATCAAAACCTATAGTACTTGGTACCGTGCATGGGTTGAAGGAGAAGTATGGGGGGGAAGGACGATGCCGGAAACTTTTCTATAGAGACTAAACATGGACTTCACCACTTCAAGCCTCCAATAAGCAAATTGGTGGCGTTCTCAGCACACCTGCTTAATTTTTCTAGGTTTTCCTGCTGACATTATTGCCTCGATTCTTATCATTAATCACCCTGCCAAACACTGCATAATCTGCAAACTCAGACATTAAGCTTGATATACGGCACCTCCATAGCCAGGTGGGCAGGAGCAGCAGCTTCACGCTTCTTGATTAGACCGGGGTTCAAGCCCACGACCACCGCATATCCCGGAGCAATATGGCCTTAGTTGCTAATGCTCCTAAAAACCAAATAACAAACAAACAGCTTGATATACCTTCATCAATATTAGAAAACAGGCCTTGAGCATCAGGCTGCACATCACTATAATTACTAGTAATGACTGACAGACTGGTTTAAGTTAAACTTTATTAAAATAAATAAATAAATAAATACATAAATAAAGCACTAATACAGATATAAAATAAAAGCATTAAAATATATATAAATAAAAAGCAATCTAATAGAAGCTTTCGGGGTGAGGTTTCCCTTCATCAGCTAGTTATTGTATGGTGTATCGAGTATGTGTGTGTATGTATGTATGTATATATATAGAATCCATATATTACTGAGTTAAATTGTAAAAATATATAAAATTATTAAGTGTTACATATAGAACAAACCGATTAATGCCATCAAACGATAGAACATTACATTGGACGTTAGGTATGTCCAAATTAGGACATACCTAATTTGGATATATATATATATATATATATACACATTGGGTAAAATAATAGAAGACAACTGGCACTGGAGTTGTAAAATCACAACTCCGATGCTAGTAATGCAGGTGCATACGTAAGGAATGTGTCATCAATATTATTAATAAATATCAAAAACAGTAAGGGATCCAGCAATGAGATCAGAGGGATTCCACTAATAATGTTGGTTCAGAAATTTTTTACTTGGTGCAAAATTATTTTTGCATCCAATTCCTTTGTTATTGTGTCATAGTAACTAATCAGATTGGCCGGACAAGATTTCCCATTAGCAAACTCATACTGTGTATTCTGTATAACTGCATTCATGTCGAGATGATCCTGCAATACTTCTTTAATCATAGACTCCATTACTTTTCCAGGAACAGAAGTCAAGCTTACAGGTCTGTAATTATTTGCTTTACCCTACTTTGTGAATAGGAGAGACAATCTGCATCTCTAATCTAGTGGGTCCCCTGAATTCTGGGACTTAATAACCTCTTACTGAGGTAAGAGGTTATTAAGCTTCTTTTAACATAATTGGATAGATTTAATCAGCTCCAGGTGCTTATTTACTTTTATCTTCACCAATTTCTCTTCCACTTTCCCGTCAATTATCACAAAATCATTTAGTTCAGTTATAATTCAGTATATTTTCGAACTTGAACTGATTAAATACAAAATATTTAATCAGTTCATCAGCAACCTCAATGGGATCAACAGCTACGCCATTTTGTAACTAGTGGGCCGATGTGGTTCATTCCTTTCCTTCTAGTTTAGTTGGTACTCCATCTAGAACCCTGTCAAATACTGCAGCAAACCTAAGAATCCTACTTCACAATTTCTCAGCCATCTCTCATCTGATGGCTGAGAAACTGTGAAGTAGACAGCTGATCAATGTGTAATGGTAACCTCATATGGCAATGCCTCAAGCATGTGTCATTTCAACAGTGCAATTATGATGTTACTTTCATGGAACAGATTGGACATATTGCACATTTTGGATTGCAGATAAAGTTGGTTCATGATACATCAGCTTCACAGATTATCTGCAGTCCCATCATATGGCATACCCTTTCAAATAATGATGAACTTCCAGGATGACAATGTCATTATCTGCTGTGCTAGATATGCAAACAATGCACAACTCAAAGAATATGACAGTGTGGTGCAGAACTTCCCATGATCATAATATGACGTTGTTCTTGAACACCATATCTGACTAATTACAAAGTTTTTCAGCCTCAGCCATTTCAGAATCCATATTTGATCAGCTATTTTGGTCATAGTTCATATGGTATACCAATTTATATTTAGTTCATTGTGTATGGTATCTATAGTAGTGTGCTTACAAGCCAATATACATGTTGTGCAAGCTGAAAAGCACAAAATAACCCGTGGAGAGAGAGATCCTAATCCCTCTTCTCCTTGAGGTTGAATAATCATAGCCCAAATGAAGAGACCTTTAATTCCTTTAACCTCTGAGAGGATTAAAGCTCACTATGCTGTTAGGGATTCCATGAATGGTTTATACTAAAATTTAGTCGGCCAGTTTTCATTTGTAAGCACTTATAATTAATCCTTTTACTGATGATGAAGATACATTTCTTGTTCACAAAAGTACTGAGTACCACCCAAATACAACGTAAAACTCTGTATAACACATAGCAGAGTTAATTTAGGATTTTCTGGGTTCTCAGAAGATATACTTTTCTGTGGCCTACTTAGTATAAAAATACAATTATAATTACTCTCCTCAAAAGTTAAAACTGGTACCTACATTCATTATTTAATATGATTCATATTTTATATATCCACTTGCATAAAAAAAAAAAAAGGAACATTAGCTCTATATTCTAATTTTTAAATGACCAAAAATGTTTTCTCTCCACCTTCTGGTAAATATATCAAAACCAAATTTCCAAAAAAATTTGGGAATTTAAATTTGAGCTATGAAATGCACTAAGCCTGTATGTGGTAATTTATGTCTGTAATAGGACTTAAGACCATTTTCTATAGAATAAGAAAACTAGGTGAAGACAAGTGAAGTGCTACCACACCATTAGCTGCATTTCAAATGAGTAGCACTGCTCTGAAAAAAGTATAATTGCAACTTATTTGCAAAAATTTCATTTTTTTTTTAACATTTTAATTATACATATCTGACAGCTGACTAGTTCCCCAATACGATTAGACAGTTCAATGAACTGTCTAATCGTATTGGGATTCACTTTGGAAATTTCACCCTGCACACAATTCTCAAGTGAGCTTTACAATTATACCATATCATTTACCTCAGGAAATCTTCTCATGGCTGCTGAAGATGTGGCTGCAGAAAATTTATTAATTAAATACATATCAGAGCCTTATGGGTGCTAAACACAGTAAATATATACCAACAGGGGAGCTCTATAGCCATCAGTAAACTAGCAGACCACTCTACAGCAGCTGAAAGGGTCTACGATCTCAAGCAGCTATTGCAAGAGTTCAGCTTGCTTTCTGATACTGTTAATTCAGTGCACGCCACTTACAGTAATTGTCGATAATGTTATCACTTTAACGAAGTCCCCTACTTATTATAAACAGGCTTCAGTTTATGTTCTCGTTTTTTTGCATTATCTTGGTTTATGCATGTGCAGTGGAAGTGATTATGTAACGTTCCAATTTGTTCTTGAATTCCAACACATTGTGTGCCTAGTTACTGATTTTGCTTTGTACAGTTCACATGATTGTCAGTGTCATTACTCTGTGAAAGGAAGTACGGTATCTCTGCTCCTATCAACCTGGCTGTTTTACAGTAGAGCATCAACCCCTTTCTAATTCTTGATTTGAATATTTTCTTTATTTGTTTTCAATGAATTTCCAGAAACACCGTGACAGTTTTATTTTTATTGATGACTTTTTCGAAGAAATAGTGGACGCCAAGTAATTTATATTGCTTGATTTTTATGTTTTAATGTACACATTTCTGCTCTATATCAGTAAACAATGCTGAACAGCTTCATTCTTGTTCCATCAGTTATTGTTTATCACTTTAGCTGAGTCGCACAGTGATCACAATAGGCTTTGTTGTTGTTTAAGAGCTATTGGCACAAGAGCAGCTTAGGCTATAATGTGCTTAGCCTGGGTAGGAGAGTTTCGTCTATCAGCATTAATTTTGGGGTTTAGAATAAAGCCAAGATTCTGCTTTTTATTCATGTAGCTTCTCTATAAATGGTATACTATTAATTTTATATGTTTTGGAAGTATCCAGTTAACTTAAGGAAGAAGAAAACATCAGTAATATTTGGCTGGTTATCTAAAATTGTTTTAAGCATTAAGTTGTTTTGCGCATTCATTATTGTTTGAAAGGCTTTTAGTCGTTCTCTATGAAATTTTGGACATTTCACCAAGTGATGTATAGTTAGTGGAACTTGACAGTTTTGACATTTTCTTCACCTCTGAGTAGGTAAGAGTGAGTCATATGTGTATGCCTGATTTGCAATCAAGCAAGGGTCGCTTCTTCCTGTCTATTCAATCGGAAGCTAGTAGGCTATGGTCGAAGTGTTTCTTTAATTAGATGAAGTTTGTTGTTAGTCTAATCTAGCCAGTGTTGTTTACTGCTTTGGTCGATTAAGGACTTGTAATCTGTATATGGTATTGTGTAAAAGGCAAATTAGAGGTGGAAGCTTCTTTTGCTGCTTTGTCTACACTTTGGTTTCCAGTTATTCCTGTGTGGCCTGGGATCCAACATAATCTGATATTGCAATTTCTTTGTAATAGCTTTGATACCGAAAATTGGACATGTTGTAGGATTGGGTGTCTTTTGATATTTGCATTCTGCAAAGCAGTAACAGAGCTAAGCGAGTCATTGAAAAGGCTTGTAATTCGGCAGTAAAAATACTGCATTCTTTTGGGAGTTGTTAGATGAAGGTACGATCCTCAAAATGAATCGCAGCTCCTACACGTGACCCTGATTCAGACCCATCTGTATACAGTAATACCCCGACTTACGCGAACTCAGAGTTACGCGGTTCTTGATTTTTTCGTTTGGTGTATATCTAAAATTAGCTTACCAGTGATTTGGAAGTCAAATCATAAAGCTTAGGTGACAGCTTCCATTTTTGAGGACTGGTTTGGTCACCACTTCATACCCAAAGTCGAACGTTATTGCAAGTCTAAACAGATTCCATTTAAAGTGATGCTTCTTATTGACAATGCACTCGGTCACTCTCCTGCCACCCTAATTAATTTCGACCCACGTGTGAAAGTTGTGTTTTTGCCTCCAAACACAACCAGCCTGCTTCAGCCGATGGACCAGGGAGTCATCAAAACATTCAAGGCTTACTACACGAGGCGTTCGTTTGCACGTCTGAATGAAGCTATGAGACAAAATAGTGAGATATCTGTTAAAGATTTTGGGAAACAATTCAATGTTTTAGATGCCGTAAGAATCATTGAAGAATCTTGGGATGAAATTCACAAAAAAACATTGAATTGTGTCTGGAAGAAACTTTGTCCATTTTTTTTCAAAAACGAGAGGAAAACAATGCCAGAAACTGATCATGTCGCTCATGTGATAGAAGAAGTTGTTAATCTTGCCAGGCAATGGTGATGATGTCAACGAGCTGTTGGATTCACATAGTCAGGAGCTGACAATGAATGAGCTCAGAGATCCGTGAGCAAAACGTCACTAAAGTATCTGACACTTCAGACCCAGTTTCCCCAGAAAAGCACATGACAATTGCAAGCTTGACAGAAGGTCTCAGCTCAATTGAAAAGGGCTTAAAAATTTTAGAACACAGACTCCAACGAAGAACGCGTTATAACTACAAAGCAAGGAATAAAAAAGTTATTAGCTTGCTACGAAGAAATTCTGCGTGAAAAAAAGGCACTGTGTTATCAGACGAATTTGTTAGATTTTATGAAGCCATCGACATTGAAATAACTTTTTTACATAACTCATTTATTTTTTAATACATATTTTGTATTAATATGTATAAAGAACTGCAATTTTATTAAATATTTTTCTTCTAAACTAGTGTTTTTGTTAGTCCTTGGTCCCAATTAAACAAAAGTTATATGTATTTATATGCAAAGTTGTACCCCGACTTACGCGAATTCGACTTAAGCGATTTTCGTCAGACCCACCTATCGCGTAACTTCGGGGTATTACTGTATATGAAAGTGTGATGTGGATATTGTTCTTTGTATGCTGCATATAACTGCTGGTAGTTTGTTCTTAATAGTGTTTTCCCCCAGGTCTGAAAATATATATCATATATGGGTTGAACTATGCACCATGGTGGAATGGTCTGTGCAATTGCAATAGCTATGTTGTCATAATCGAGCTCTCGGCTTAGTAGTATATCTTTCAGACGGATGTTAGCAGGTCGATTCATCTGTGGAGAGGCTATCTTCTCTGTACCGTTCCAATTTTAGTATATGTACTGCCGAAGCAAGTACTCACAATAAGCATTGACTGTATTTTTATTTACTGATGGGAAAACAGGTGATATGTCATAATTTCATAGTGGCAATGTGGAACACTGCATAATATTTGGCAATTATGCACTTCACTATCAACAGCTTTCTACAATATTAACTTTCAAAAATCCAGCAGTGTCCTAGTGAAAAACAATTTTTGAATGATTTCATTAGCAATTCTTTCCAATTTACAGATACAGTAAACCCTCGATTTAACGGACTAATAGGGGAGAAGGGGTGCCAGTTAAATCAAATGTAACCTGGGGGACATTTTTTATTGTTCTTAATGTAAAAAAAAAAAAAAAAAAAAAAAAAGCTTTAATACAATATACAGTACTGTACAATATAAAATTATGTTGCAATTTGGTAATTTCTCAATTAGCTCTCCAGTTTCAAGGAACCTCTAGCTATGATGGAAAAAACACTGGAAGACAAATTTTCCCCCTATAAAAGGACCTTTAAATTCTACTCACACGTTTAATGATTCTCAAGATTGTGAACAAACTGGTAGTGCAGCTATTCTTGACTATCTTTTTGGATTAAAAACAAATATGCTTGATGTCTTTATAGAGGGCTCTACTGTGACACCTCTTATGTTTGTTGAGATGTCCAAAAATATGGAAAGGTTAGTGATAGATCTGACTATAGAGAATGAAAAGCTGAGAACAAAATTAATTAAAATTTAAGTTAAAATTCAGAGGAAACAACAAAATGTCTTGCCAACCGTTCCGGCTCCCACCTATGCGGGTGTGGTTGCCTTAGGCGCTGGCAAACAATCTCAGAGTATTGTTAACTTACCGGATGTTCAAACAAAGCACGTACTCATAGTTAAAGCAAATGTAGATAGTAATTGTAAAACTAGTGAGGAAGTTAAAGCTGAAATTTCTAAAAGTCTTAAACCTGAATTTAAAAAATTAAACATTAAATCAATAAGAAAAATAAGAGAAAAGGGAGTTCTAATCGAAACTGACAACAGCAAGGATCTAAATAAACTTAAATCCTACCCAAGTTCAAGGAGTTAAAATTCTTTGTGGATTCCCCTAAAAAATTAAATCCCACTGTCATAATATATGACATACCTAAAGATGTCAATGACTCTGATTTTCTGGAGGACTTATTCAATAAAAACCTTGTGGATCATGGGATTTCCCAGGAAGATTTCGAATCTGTTAAGGTTCGTTTTAAAATCAGGTCTCGGAACAAAAACAATCAACATTGGGTTCTTGAGATCCCAAATAAAATTAGGAAAGTGTTTTTGGCTTCAAATTGAAAGGTTTTTGTCGGATGGTCCGTCCATGGTATGAAGGATTTTTTCACAGCATCACGCTGTTTTAAATGTCTTGGCTAAAAACTGCCACCAGTCCGAGTTTACCTGCGGACATTGCGGTGACCTGGGTCACCAAATTCAAGACTGTCCTAAAATGGAGGAACCTGTTGTTTGCCCAAATTGTTGGCTTAAGAAGAGGAATGCGGACCATTCCTTCAAGGACGTTAAGTGCCCTGAATTTGTGAAAACCCAAGAGGTAACAAAAATTAGGACCGACTTTACATAACTCTGGAATGTCTTGTGTACATACGTTACAGTTAAATTGTCAACGATCTTTATCGGTTTTAAGTGATCTTTCTAAGTTAATGGTCCAACACAAATTTCAACTTTTAAGGTTACAAGAACTGTATTCTTATAAGGGTGTGGTCAAGGGACTCCCTCTCAGCTGTCGCATTATTTCTTCAAACCCTGTTACGGTCGGTGACCGTGGTAACACCACCAGGGTTTGGGCCCCCTCATTACTGTAACAAAAATTTCTGGTCTTTGCACCACACATGCCGCATGTGCATGCTTGGAAGGCTGTTTTGGAAAAATTTATGTGGTTTCTCTGTACGCTCAATGTAGTCAGGCTGGGCAGGCCATAGAGCCATTTCTAAATTACATGGAAGACGTTTTGATCCGTTTATCTGGTTTTCCCGTCATTTTTATGATGGATACTAATGCTCACTCCCAGCTTTGGAATAGCCCTACTACAGATTCTAAAGGTGAGCTTTTGGAGGAGCTTATTCAGTCCAATAACCTCACTCTGTGGAATACCCCAGGCCATCCGCCTACTTTTGTTTCTTCTCTGGGTCAATCTTATATTGACATTACCCTTTCAAACTCTACTCTTGGTTATGGCATTTCCAACTGGCTTGGCCATACTTCGTGGTGCACGAGCGACCACAATGTCATCACTTTAAGTAACAATCCTAGGGTTATTAGGCGCTGTTTTGACTTCCCGCGGTTTAAGACAAAACACATTGATTGGAATATCTTTGATGTAAAAGTGCATGAGCTTACTTCAGAAGAAATAATCGTCCAACTTGGCTCGCTGCCTGCTGATATGCAGGTTTCTGGGGTTCAAGAGATTCTAATCACTGTCTGTGAGTCCACTCTAAAAAAGAAAAAAGAAAAATGAATAGTGTTTCATGGTGGACCCCAAATCTCACAATTCTCAGAAGAAACTTACAAAATGCTCGTCGTAATTTTCAGAGAGCAAAGAGAGCTAACAGGCCCAGAGATAAGATTGACAGACTTGGTGAGTTGTATAAATCGAATAGGAGTTATTTCAATACCATTTTCCAAGAGAAGAAACTTGCCTGGGCAAGGTTTGTTCAGCATAACATGAATGAAGATCCGTGGGGATTATCCTACAAACTTGTTACTAACAAGGTTCATCCCGGCGATGTTCTTTCTTCTATTATTGTAAATGGTAATGAAACCTTGGACTGGAGTTTGTCCATACATGCTTTCCTGGACGGCTTGCTCCATGAGGACACTGCCTCCTGTGAAAACACCATCCAAACTACAATGAGATTAGATCATTTATCTTACCAAGGGCCCTGAACCGAAGCTCCTTTAGCGGATACTGAGTTGGAATCTGCTATCTCAACCTTAAGGGATGGTAAATGTCCTGGACAGGATCTCCTTGAGGTTTCTGTACTTAAAAGATTCTGGAAAAATTGCCCATTAATTATATTAACTCTTTTGAATGCTTGTCTGTCCTCGGGATTATTCCCGCTAGCTTGGAAACAGGCTAGACTTAAACTTCTGCTTAAGTCCTTTGACAAACCCTCCAATGATCCAGCCTCTTACAGGCCCATTGCACTGCTGCCCATCCTTGGCAAAGTCTTGGAAAAATTAATTGTTTCTCGTCTTCTAAATTACTATTTAGACAGAAACCTAAGTTCCCCACTTCAATTTAGCTTTATACGTGGAAGGTCTTCTGTTGATGCTATTTGTCAGGTTTTGAGTTCTGTTCAAAATTCCAATTCTAAATATGTCCTCGGTCTCTTTGTTGATTTCCAAGGGGCATTCGACACTGTTTGGTGGCCACGTGTCCTGGCGAGGTCCAGAGAGGCTGGGGTCTCTGCTCCTATTTACCGTCTCCTTTCGAATTACTTTGATTCTCACAGCATCACAGTTTCCTCAGGATTCTGCTTTGTCTCCAGATCTGTTTCTAGGGGCTGCCCTCAGGGCTCTGTTCTTGGCCCTGTGTGCTGGAACATGGTCCTTGATGGGTGGCTCTTGGTTGATCGAGACAACATCCTTCAGATAGCTTATGCAGACAACCTTGCTATTCTGATTTTTGGTAATTCCCGCCGGGAGCTAGAGTGCAGAGCAAATGAAGTTCTAGAGGACTTGAATATCTGGTGTCAAACACACAAACTTCAAATTTCGACTAATAAAACAAAACAAATGTTGCTAAAAGGCTCTCTTGATGTGAATAGACCACCTGTTATTAAGTTGAATGGAGAAATGATTAGGAGTACTCGGCAGCATAAATACTTAGGAATTTATTTTAATGACAGTCTTAATTTTAATTACCATGCAAAATATGTACTTCAGAAAATAAAAGCTATGACCTATAAAATTATTAAGATTACCAGGAGTACTTTTGGTGTAAAGAAATCTTCCATTAAATTATACTACAGTTGTATATTTATACCAATTGTGTGTTATGCAGCTGGGGCCTGGGGATACAGAATCGGTAACTCCCTTGTTCAAAAATATCTTACCCAAGCACAAAGATTCTTTCTTCTCGCTGTAAGTAGAGCTTGTCGAACTGTCTCTACAACTGCTCTCCAGGTCCTCAGTCATCGACTGCCAATCCAATATGAAGTAATATTACATTATCTTTTATATTGTAGAAGAAAAAATGTTCCTGCGATTGTAAATGGTATAACATATAATACTGACTTGCAAGAAAAGGTAGACATTAAAAGAATGAGAAATGAATGTTGTAGAGCGTGGCAAAATACCTGGTCTACTTCTACCTTGGGTAGGGAGACTTTTAAGTTTTTTCCCGAGGTTGTTGATTACGATAAGAAAATGGACTGGTTCAATCCTGGTTTATACGTTACATTTTTATATACCGGTCATGGAAGTCTTAACTTTAAATTGTTCTCACTAGGATTAAGTAACACTCCTCTCTGTAGTTGTAGTGCTCAAGAAACTGTTGAGCACCTCGTCTTTCACTGTCCCCTGTATGATGATTTAAGACTGGATTTTCAACTTTTCACAAATGTATTTGACTGCTCCAAACTGCCAAGATTGGTTAACTGTTCTGAATATTATACCGCCTTCTCCACCTATGCAGAGAAATTGTTTAAACGGAGGAAAAGAATTCTTGCTCCTGAGGTTCAGTAAAATGCTAGACTGTTTCTTAGGATTACTCTTACCTGATGTATTGATCAGTCTGCTGGAC
This sequence comes from Mastigoproctus giganteus, assembly GCF_048544385.1. NCBI lineage: Eukaryota > Metazoa > Arthropoda > Arachnida > Uropygi > Thelyphonidae > Mastigoproctus > Mastigoproctus giganteus. The sequence continues at coordinate 35,963,293 of NC_143580.1, read as the reverse complement.
TCTGAAGCCCAGTATTTATTTATATATCATCATTGCATATAGTCTTTTTATGTATAATTAATCATTGTACTTTTCATGTATAATTAATCATTATAAATTGTACACAATGTATAGATTACTTTCAGTGGCGAATAGGGGAAACCCTGGAGCCTGCCAAAAAATAATAAAATACTTTGAACTTCTCAATTAGCTCTAATTTCTGTGCCACATTTAAGTTCGCATGCTTTATTTTAACTCCTCTATCACTTGATGCCATTTTAAATTGTAAGGATTGCGAAATTATTTAATAAATAAAGTCACAATTCAGAAATCGCAGAAACACTCTGTATACAACCTGACTGCACAATAGGTTGAGGCAGACTGAGACCGAAACAAAGTGAGTTGGTAAACCTGCAGTTTAGTGTCCCGAGTCACATTCAGCTCGCAAGTAACCGCCTGCTCTTATCTGTTATCTGGGAAAACAGCTATTTGAACATGTTTTCAGAAAGAATAAAAAACAATTTCCTGAATTTGATTATAAAAGTAGGTAATTATAAAAACAATAATGGAAATAGATAATTATTATTAATTTTTAATTAATAATAACAAGTTTTGTATAACCTAAAAAAAAATAATATGGTCGAGATTAATATGCACATTACTGTATTATTATTTGTTTGGTCCGTTAAATCTGAAATCCGTTATATCAGGGTCCGTTAAATCGAGGGTTTACTGTATGTTACAATGACTCAAGAGAAATACATTGGACTCCTGCTTTACAATATTAATCTGTTCCAGAGACACAACTGTATTGTGAAAATATCGTAATGTGAACCCAATAACACTTTTTTTTTTTTGGTAATTTGTTCCAAGGCCTCGGAAGTTGAAAATTCCGCTACATAACTAAGCTATTTATCTCTCTAAAAGGTGATTTTTATTACTGAAATTGCACATGTCGGGTTAAAAAATTGATTAAAACTAATATATCGATTAAAGCACAACACAAAAAATCACTTTGACTAAAAGATGAAAAACAAAACATACGGCCAACATGTTTACAAAGGCTGAGAGGAAGGACCACGTGTCCGGTTGGAGACAATCTTAAGCGCATCCCATTGTAAAGTGAAATAAGTATGTGCCTCTTAACTTGGTATGGCCACTGGTTAGTAGAATCAGCCGCTTGATATAGTAAAATTTCAGAAATCAATGCACTATACTTTCATTGTTATCATATGTTTGGTTATAAGAATCAATTTTGAATGCCTTTGTGATATTTCTGGAGGTCACGACCATAAAACAATAAAAACAATTTGCACTTTCTGGTTTATTGCGCTTTTCTGTTAGTGCAATCTAATTATAAATGGGTAGTAAATCTTATTGCATTTGCGATAGTACTGATAGCTGGAATTCTGTTAGTTTTTACGTTGTTATGGTGAAATGTGTTTCCCTTCCCCCTTCCTCTGCAATCATACAAAAAACAAATAAATTTTCAAAAATTTTCATTCCTGTTTTTTAATTTTTTTAAACTTGTTACTCTGCAATTTCTGTTGCAATTTGTGCGTGCCGTGTTCTTCGTTATTGATCACTTATCTTTTTAACTGTTTTAAATTTTACAACAACAATAATATTAAAAAAAAAGTCAGTGAACAGAAATATCAATCAGCATGCACATATTACAATAGAATAAGCTATATGTAAGCATAAATTTATTTTTATTTTGCTCAATGTAGAAAATATTCTTCCGATTTTCACGTATCATTTAATTTTGTTAATTGACAAGGTAATAGAGTGTTAATTTGTGCTTTCTTATATCTTTACTTTTAAAGTCTGTGGATAATATTCCTCCTATTTTTGCTTATCACAATTGCTGTTTAATAGAATTAAAATTTAATTCACAAACGGGATCACAATAACTGGCGCTTACCACATATCATATAGTGAACAGAGTCAATTGTAAAGTGAATCAATCGTAAAGCGGGGGTCCACTGTATACTAAATACCTCAAAAAAATATTCCCTTATCCCCATAATATCAGCTACAGTAGGAAGAAAATCTTCAAATGCTAATGGTTAAATTTTTTATGAATTTTCAGAAATAAAAAATGTAACAAATAAATAAATGTAAATTTTTTATTTACTCATTATTAATTAATTTCAGCTGCACCATGTTTATAGGGATTTTGGATGCCCAAAGTGGTCACTTATCCCACTTATGCTGGAATAGAGCATTGGTAGTATGTGCAATGAATCTCCATCAAAATCACATTTTCAATAGTGATATATGTATCAATAAAGACCAATTGTATCACACATCAAAATAAAATTCCACTTAGGATAGCTTTCTGGTATATGACAGGAGCATTTGGCATATGAATATGCAGGGTGCCCTAGACATCTGGACACAGAAAAAATACAATATATTCTTAAAGTTAAATATATTTCTAATACTAGCTTTATAAGATTACATTATACAGTGTGACCTTGATGATTCATCTCAGTACTTATTATTTTGGTTCTTCCACCTCAAGTCCCAGACACTTTAACATTGGTTTATATTAGGGGTGGGCAACCTTTTTAAAATGGTGGGCCAAATAAAATGTCTATAAGGTACGAGCAGGCTAGATTTTTTTTTTTTTTTTAGCTTTACATGATTTTTAGGATTATTAAAATGGTGCATAATGAAAAAATTGTCATAAACAGTTTTATGTTATTTATTGTAATATTTATACATACTTGTACTTATAATTAATTTTATTAATAAGAAAAATGAAATACAAATTCAAAATAAAATTACAAAATTATTATAATTTCAAAGATTTCATAAAACTTGAAACGCACGATACATTTGCACTGCAATCACATTCTGCAGAGCCAAGAGTCCAGGAACCACTACTGACAGCTTGCAAGTCTACGCCTGGTTATCAGTGTTGCCAGAAGCTAAGCTTGTTTACCGTTTGGCAATGCTACTGCTTGCTCAAGTCATGATATATAGCACAAATTCAAATGATTCATTAGACGTTGTGCAATCAAAATGTTAAAAACAATTTAATAACAGCAAATATAATAAAAATTACAATAAACACAGAATGATATATATTCTTTGGCGGACCATTTATTATATATATTTTGAAAATGACTGGTTGCCCACCCCTAGTTTATATGAATTTCTAATCTTTTCCACTTAATTCGTTATTTTTTAAAATTCACTGAAAGACATTTAACCCTAATAATTCAACACCCTAAAAAGAATAATGCTACTTGCAAATTAAAACTAAATGCCAAACAGACATTACCCTGCTTGTTAAACTTGTTGTGTAATACATACTTCCACCTTGCAGTGTAGTGTGATTCTCAACAGTACTACTGGATGCTGTAGTAATGAAATCATCTTGTCCACGTTAGCATTATGAAGAAAGATTACAAAATCTTTATTCTACGAATAAGATTTTGTGGATAATTATGAAGGTCATAAAACATTTAATGCTTTACTTGAAATGATATATTAAAATGAATACATTCTTGCAGAAAAAGTGCAAAAAATTCTTGTTCATACTCTTTATAAAGCTAATTCCAACAGGCACCAGAAGTCCTCAAAATGAAAATCAGTAACTACATGATAGGTATTGTGATAAGCGAAAGACTCTATACTCTATCTTGCAGGAAAACTGCCAATCTTCATGCTTCAAAAAAAAAAAAAAAAAAAAAAAGCATGTGTGGGCTATATGGGGAAAAATTGCTGTGAAGTGCCATTCATACGGGTATACAAAATACATCCACACAACTTTTGGACCCTGACATGAGATTGACCAAATGATAGCACTACATACACTGCCAATTCCTTGTGCATTCAACAATGCATATCTCCGTTTAATTTCTACATGGCATTCTCTACGTGATCAGGGATAGGTTTCCATCCACATATTATACCAAATATACTTATTTCTTTAAACTTTTCCATCACTTTTTGAGGCCATTTGTAGATGGCCAGCTTCATTACAATCCTTCTGACAAAATTCAATGGTTCTGTATTGCTGTTATTGCAGTAAAATTTTGTTCACCAACAGTACACAGTCATCTGTGCTTTTAGAATCACTCATAAATAATTATGACACCATGAGAAACCTAGTCTATATACCAGTATTTCTCAACCTTCTACTTCTGGCAATCCTTTATGAGCAAACCATATTCTGCAAGCATTCCATAACCCTACTAACTGCATACAGGTTTTATCTGAGACCTATTTCAGTGTTTTCTTTATTACAAAACACCATGTCTAATCTACCCCTCCCCCAAAATCATCAAAGTCATCCTTTGGTACTGACTAGTTGAGAACCACTGCTTTACACTGATGTTTAAAATACATTGAAATGATAAAATACATTGAAATACTTTTATAAATTGAAATACGTTTAAAATACATTGAAAAGATACACTGAAATGATTGCTGTACGTTGGCACGTACAGCAATCATTTCAATGTATGCTGATAATTGTCATCTGTATCATCACTAATGATGATGCAGATGACAATTCATATTTAATAGCGTGTCTGCCAAATATGAATGCTTTCTGTCAATGTTTTCCCAGTAGAGGCATCAGAATAAGTGAACTTTAATTATAACCACTTTGTATAATAATATGATAATACTATAATTTAATATTTTGTTTTATAAAATTAAATACACAAAATGTGTATTACAATAAAAATATCACATATACGACCTTCTAAAAAGTATCTAGATAAATGGTTTCACACTGACATCAATGCTACTCACTTCAGTATTGAGTGTCAGTTCCCCTTTAGTTGGCACGTCACATTCCATCCATCTGAGTGGTCTTTCAATCAATAAATAATGAACTGCAGCGGGCAAAATCCTCCATTCTTCCCACACAAGTGACCAGTTAAGTTAGTGATGAGAGATGTGTTGGTCCTCACTCAACATCTCAGTTCATTGCATAGGTATTCCACAGGGTTCAAATCAGGACTTCACTCCTTTTGAACTTTCGTGTCCATGAACTATCCTTGAACAGTTATCACTGAACTATCCTGGTGGTATGGCATACTTGTTGAAACAAATGTGGAGCTGTACCAAAGAAATGCCATGTCATAGGGAGCATGGAATTGTCCAATATGTTAAGATCAGCATTCAGTGTTACCAATACACAGCCACCAAAGGTTCCAGGCAACACCATGAGAAGCAGTCCCATACTGTAACTCTGCCTTTTGAACTTCACCGTTGGCACAATGCATTCTGGCAGCTGATACTCTCCAGATACCTTCCACATCCATGCCTGCTCAACTGATTGGAATAGGAAGTAACAAGATTTGTCATTCCATATAACCAATTCCATTTCTTGATAGATGATGGCAGTATTGTCATGCTTCCATTTCATGATAACATACTGACGATTTTGGGCGGTATAGGTTATCAGCAACTGCATTATTCAACAAGTCAGCAATGTGATATCTCACAATAACATCCCTCATAATATCAATCATCTGAATACTTTTTTTGGAGGGCAGCATATGAGGGTAAGTTAAATGAAAACAAAATTTCATTTATTGAAATTTAAGTTGTGCTGATATGGTTGTAAATAAAAAAATTAATTCTAATGTTTCTAGTGAACAACAGGGCGTGTTGGCCACTTTCATGGTTATCGGCCAAGTGGCAAAATGATAAATTAAACAATACAAAAATTCCTACTTATCTATACAAGGTCTAATAACAGTTTTCTTGTTAATTAGTCTTTCACTTATTAAAATATTTTTATTCAATTGCTTAAAAACCTTTAACACACTATATTTTGCATTATCTAAAAAACATACATAATGATACAAATAACTTTATCTTCTTTACAACAACAAAGCAATTGGATACAAGGTGTGGTTATTAAAAGATACTGCATGTGCAGCCACGATACACCAAACGCCACCTGTGAAACAAAGGCACAGCAGTTGACTGTGAAGCTTTCCCTAGTTACCTGCAGGTAAGTCACATTCCAACACACTCATTCATTTTGAAGCGAGAAAAGTTTTCATTACTTTGTGTTCCTGCAGACATTCTCTCAGATATGCCAGACAAGCTGTACTTGCTACCTGAGAGTCTAAAACGCTGATGGTACTGATATTCGAGTGACATTCAAGTCAAGTGGACCCAATTTCGGCGAAGTCCGAATGGTCTGTGACAGCCAAGGGTACAGCTCTAAAACAGTTTTTGCAGGCCAGCTGCTAGTTAGTACACTAAACTGATCTGATTGGTAACTCTTTAGGAGGCTTCCAGTTCACCTACTGTATAATCTTGCTACCTCTACTCTGCCAGATAGTGACTGGAGGGAGCCCGAGTAGTGTGTATGCAGGGGAAATCCTCTGCTTGCACCTTCACGATGGTGGGACTGTTAGTAATCCTGGGTATAACCTCCATGCACAAGCACACTGTGGGTGACTACCCAGGTGTGAACTAACGTAAGCAGGGGTCGAGATGTGGCGCCCACACTACATGGAGGAATGCACCCCTCCATGTTACCAAGCAATACTAGGTAGTAGATAACTGTCATCAACCGATGCAATACCACCACTTTGCTTATTGGGGGGCTTGAAGTGGTAGAACACATGTTTAGTCTCCAGAGCAAGTTCCGGTCAACCCTTCCCCATCTCTTCCATCATTAAGTATGACTGATGACTTTTAAGGTTATGATGAACATCATGGCGAGATCCAATCTTCCTTACATTTCAAGGGTACAGCTCTAAAACAGTTTTTGCAGGCCAGCTGCTAGTTAGTACACCAAACTGATCTGATTGGTAACTCTTTAGGAGGCTTCCAGTTCACCTACTGTATAATCTTGCTACCTCTACTCTGCCAGATAGTGACTGGAGGGAGCCTGAGTAGTGTGTATGCAGGGGACATCATCGAGGCCACGTTATGTCAAGGATCTGGTATATTCTTTCCATGTGTACGCCATATCCAAAAATTTCATTACTTCATACAGCATGTCGCCCCACTTTTTCTTAGTATTGAATACACCATGAATTGTCAAACTAATAGAGTAAGCTTATCTGGAAAAAGATCTAAACCTCCCAAACACTTCCTAGTTCATTTCACAAATACATGTGGTTTCAATTCTAATCTCAACGATGTCCATTTCCACTTGCAGTCTGCCAAACCCCATGTACTTTTTCTGACAGAATCTCAGTTATCAGTTGATTCAACTACAGCTCATCTCACTTGCCCAAATTATTAGCTGTATGATTCCTTTCGCCTCAAAGGTGGTACTTGTACATACTTAAAATCTCAAATTCATCTGGTGTCTCAACCATTCTTCCAACTCCCCTAATCACTTGGAGCTCTTTGACTTCCTCTCTTTGCAACTTGACTTTCTCCAGTCCAACTTTCCTAACAGTGAAGTAATTTTCCTTGGTGATTTTAATGTTCACAACTGATCGTCTGATCAACAATCGCCAGTATGGATTCTGTCAGTGTCGATCCACTGTTGATATTATGGCTCATATTACCCATTTATGGACAAATTCAATGGAAAAGTTCAGTGAAACACAAACAGTTGCTCTTGACATCTCAAAGGCTTCTGATCGTGTTTGGCATAAAGATCTTCCAAACAAGCTTCCATCTTATGGTTTGCCAACTGTTTTTTTGTAATTGGTTATCCAGTTTTCTCTCTGATCGCTCACTGAAGGTGATGGTATATGGCTCTCTGTCTTCTAACTTCTCCAGTAATACTGGTGGCCCCCAAGGTTCAGTTTTTTCCCACACTCTTTTCCTCTTGTATATTAATGACCTTCTTCCATTGACTGGAAATCCTATCCATAGTTTTGCCGATGATAGCACATTGCATTTCACTTTCCATTTTGAAAAACCTTGCCCTGCTCAAGCAGCTTGAACTTCTCAAATATCCGCTACCAATTCCTTAAATGCCGATCTCCAGGTAATTTTCCAGTCGGGCAAAGACAACTTAGTTGATTTCAATCCTTTTAAAACTCAGTCCTGTCTTATATCTCACAAAAAGGATTCCTCTGCTCCTATGCTTATCTTTGGTGACACTCCGATTTCTAGGCAAGATATATCTCTTTCGGGGGATTATCCTGACCTCTAATCTCTCTTGGCACAAGAACATTACAAATTTTGTTTCCTCTGCATCTAAAAAACTTGGTTTTCTCTTTCGCTCTCGACATATACGACCTTCTAAAAAGTATCTGGATAAATGGTTTCACATATACGTTTCGTATATATCACATATTACTTTTCTTCCAAACAGCTGTTCACACTGTACAAATCTGCATAAAAATGATTTGAATGAGAATAGATTCATTTAAACCATTTTGAATATCTTTTCACCTACTAGTTCAAAGAGACAAAACAGCAAAGAGTTTAAGGAGGCCTATCCAACAAGCCACTAAGTAAACTCTCTCCATTTACTTTGATAATAAATTTTTATTATCGAGAACAGCAGAGTAAACAAACAGCAAACAATGAAAATATTCTTATTAAGTATTATCATTGACATTTATAGTTAAAATTTTCAGATATGGATAATGAAGTCTTTAAATCACATCGCAATAATCTGCATAGAAAATTAGCATAGACATGCATCTGAGTGAAAGTGACATAAATGGCAATGAACTTTTGAAAAAGTTGAAATCATTAAAAATGTCGGAGATTAGACATTCTAAAATTAAAACTAATATGTGAATGTGATTTAATAAATGCAGTATCATATTTCAATTTCATTGCAAATTTTTTGACCCTTCCTATTTTTATTGCAACCAGAGAAAGTTTTTCTGGTGTTTTTCAACACGGTTTTTCAAAATTAAAATTCATTAAGAATTATTTAATACCTAGAATGCTTCAGGAAGAAAATGACCTGACAACATCAGCAATGGAAAGAGATTTTTTGGACAGTATTGATGTGGACAACATAATTTAAAAGGTGTAAGTTTTGTATTTCATTTATTATTTCAAAGGGAACATTTTCAAATATACACGCAGCCATATATACGAGGGCCGACCATTTAATTTGCGGACTGGAACAAGATCTTATCTTAATTGTCATCATCTGAATCTTCTGTGGATTTCTCCTTCTTGAAATACAGCAGACTCTCGATTTACCAGGATTGGATTAACTGGGACACTTCAAGACTCCAAATAAAAAAAAAAAACACCAGAAACCATAAAATTCAAGTAATAACTAGAATAGGCATAAACAGATGTTTTGCAAGTCGTAAATAAGCAACAAGAAGCGATGTTATAAGTCATCATCTTTAGTTTAGTTTAGTTTGTTTAGTAAGTCACGTCGATTGTTGTGTTTTGTTGCACCGTGAAAGGACAAATTTTGTGTCGTTATTTATGTCAGGGATGTCGGTATTTTTTATTTTTTGTTTATAAATCGCAAAAATGGACAAACGCATGAGTTGTGCTTTCAATAAAAAAAAAAAAAAAACTTGAAATTATTCAAAAGTTTGAAAATGGTGCATCCGTTAAATGACCATCATAATGTTGGTAACCAAACCATATGCGACACTGCTGTAAAAAATAAAGGGAAGCAATTTGATTTAAAATCGACATCGTAAAATATAAAGGGAAGCATCGTACTGGACAGGCAAGTAGTGCATAGTAAGTTTTTTTCGTTTTTTATCTATCACCATACTTTTTACGTAGGTTGCTGAAAATTTTTTGATACAGTAAGTCCAAGACTTAGGGAGCTTCGGAACTTAAGTTACATTAGACAGAATACGAGATGCGGTGAAGGGATTGGCACCAATGAAGTCAACTATAATAACCAAGGCTACGAAACACATATGTTTTCACAGTACAATAACGTGTTTTTTTCTTCCTTTATGTTTTCTTTTCTTATGTGCCACTCCGGCTACTTCATCGCTGTCCCCAGATAATTTAAATGAACTAATTAAAAAATATATAACTATTTTGTTTCATCCTTCTGAGGATATTATGTGGTTTTTGTAATTTTGGCATATCAGGGATATAGTAGCAATATTATATTAGTCATTCCTGAGTTTGTAAAACTCGACTTACGTAAGAAGTCCTGTAACATATCTCTTACGTATGTCAGGGACTTACTGTATTTTTGGATTAACTGGAAAATCGATTATCCAGGAATTTTTTTTTACCATCTATCCCGGAAAATCGAGAATCTACTGTATGCACTCTCCCTTGAACTTTACACACTTTTGCCACTGTTGCATTAAATGCTTCTTGCAAGTCATTTTTCAAAAGACTGCAAAGTGCTTCCATTGTGGCTCTATAAGCATTGTTGTCAGATGAAAAAAATGCTTGCCTTTCAGAGCTTTCTTCAGATGTCCGAAACATGAAGAAATCACATGGGACTAAGTCCATGAATAAAGGGAATGTGGCAGAACCTTAGCACCTATGGTAGTGTTCACTGGCTGCACAATATTAGCCATATGGGGGCTGGCATTGTCTTCAGATAGAGAAACCACTTCACACCGGAAAATTCTTGAAGTTTCTCATGAATGGTGCAGTGAAGTTTGACCCTGAGAACCTCAGAGTATGCTTCCTTATTTATAGTTGTTCTTTGAGGCAAAATGTGTAACAAGAATGCCTTTTATGACAAAAAACACAAGAATCATTTGTTTATCAAACGAGAAGCTCAAAATTTCTTAGGTCTTGGTAAATCAGCATGCTTCCACTCATTCGACCGTTGTTTTGTCTCTGGATCATAGTGAAAAATCGAAGTTTCATTACAAGTCACTATTCGATTTAAGAAGTTTTGACCCCTGTGTTTCAAAACAATCAGGCATTCCTTTGCACAAGGCTACTCTTTGCTGTTTTTGTTCTGGAGTCAAAATTGTGCAGAATCCAGTGTACAGATTTGCAACATTTTCAGGTGATCTTTCACAATATATTGGGAGCACTACCATATAAAATGAACATTCTAACAGCTAATTCACGAAGTGTAATTCACCTGTCTTCATCCAAGATTTCATGGGCTTTTGCAATTTGCTAAGGGGTTGTTGAGGAGGAAGGCTGACCAGGTCTATCTGCAACAGACTCATGGCCTTCACTGAATCGCTTGTGCCATCCTACCAAGACACTCAATACCGTAAGCTTTATTCATCTCTTTACCTGTTTTAGATACTTTAAGTCCTGTGTAACACAATAAAGAATCACATATTGCTGTTCAATCTGTATGTCCAACACGACACTTGCTTAAAAATGATCATCAGTGACACGCTGCTAAAAAAAAACTCTTCACACAACACTAGCACGACAAGTACTGCCATGTGCACACAGATCAGGGAGAGCACCTCTAGTGGCAGTTATGAAACCCACAATCAAGAAACTCAATAACAGTTTTCACTACCTCCCAAACTAGATAAGAGGATATTTATCAAAAGATTTCCAAGGCTGCTGCAAACTGTGTAACCTTACTCTATGACAAAACCTTACTCTCTCCCACATGCACACAGTCATGTAAACCCTGTCAACGATTCAAGTAGGCTTTGGTAGACACCTCTCAGCCTGACTGCTGCCTCTCCAGGTCAATGAAATGCCTTCTGTCAGAAAAAAAGCATACGGCTGATGAAAATGTACTTCCAGAAAGAGAAGATTTGCTGATATGATTTCTTTGCAGCAAGTAACCATGCATTAATACACCGGCAGGACATGTAACTAAAGTCTGGTAGAAATTATAAATAGAAGCATTATATGTATAATGCAATATGTGTTGAATAGAAGCAGCATGACATTATGTCATGCTGCTTCTATTCAACACATTGTTGTATCTCACAGTCAACAAAAGTAGCCTTGTATACCTTACTTTCATAGACACCCCTCAATACAAACCACCAAATATATAGAGATGAATAAAGTTTAAATACCTGCAGTCTCACGTGGACTATCTCCACCAGCATAATAGCCTTCAGCTGCGCTAACGTCGTATTCACCTCCATCATCTTCCTCATCTTCAGCATCATCATAACATCCTTCTTCCTCTTCTGTAAAAATTACATTTGAATTAGATAAGAAATTCCTAAATTATAAAACAATTCAGAACTATGATGGCTCTTCAATAAAGAATGATCATATTTTTTTTTTTTCACAACCTACCTTTATTAATCATCCATATTTTGATGGTCCTTTTCAAAGCAATGCCCATTTTATGAAATGCTCTTACTCTAATGTTTCTGCCATTCTTCAAAAACATGATGGAAGCCATTTTTTGACATGTATTTGAGAATCGGCTCCAATATCTTTACAAATTCTTATGACAACTGGAAACATATTCCTTGTAGCTCCTTTAAATTTGGAAATAAAAAAAAAACACAGGGTGCAAGGGTCTGGGCTATAGGGCAGATGAGGAACAAATTCAACATTAATGCTGGCTAAGTACTTGATGACAGTGAGAAATGTATCAAGGCAGTGATAGGTGGATCGGAAAACTGCTAGCTTGGGTGGGATACACAGACTAATAGATTAACTCAAGCTGCAGGCAGAGGCGAAAGTGATTCTTGCACTGATACTATTGATACATGTAGAAGCCTGGAAGGTAAGGTCTCTGGGACCATGTCCTGCTATGGATCATCATGGAACAAATGAATACATGGGCTGTGTTAGAGAAACTAAGAATAAGAACATGTGTATGTATATACTTGCATGTACACAAATGCTAGGAGCATTGTAAATAAATTTTATGAATTTGAAGTACTGATTAAGTCATCAAATGCAGCCACTGTAGGAATAACAGAAACATGGTATCACTCAGACATAGGTGATACTGAGTACAATGTATACAGGAAGGATAGAAGAAGGTGGGGGGATTATGCTCTTAGTTAAGAAGCATATTAAATCTAAGGCAGTGCATCCGGTCAACAGGGGTGACCAGTGCAATGTTGAGTCAGCCTGGTGTGATATAAGCACTGGGAAAACAAAACTGAGAGTAGGAGTGTGTTATATGCCTAATGACTGTGATGAGTATACCAAACAGTTATATGGGGAAATAGGAGAGAGAGCGAGCCAGCAAATCAGAATGTCTCATAATGGGGAATTTTAACTTTCCGGATATTGATTGGAATTTGGTTTGGGTGACAGCGTAATGGCTGGTAGAAGGGTGACTACAGTGGTCTCAGACAATTATTAAATTCTGTGCAGTGGGACCAACTGATGGTATTACCAACAGCAAATTCTAAATGGGAAGTATTCAGAGAAGTAATCAAAAAAGTATTTCTTCATACCAATGAAGAAATACTGTTCAAGGCTTAGACCTAAATGGATGTCAGATGGGAAATATTGAGACATGTGGCAGAGAAGAAAAGTGCATGGGATGCATATAAATTATCAGGTTATATAGAAACCTATGGTAGATATAAATCAGTCTGTTATCAAGCCACAAAGGAGGTTTGGAAAGCTAAGGCAGATTATGAGAATTCTCTGGCAAAGAATGCAAAGAAAAACAGCAAAGACTTCTATATGCTTATAATAATAGTAGAAATAGTTTGAATCACACTGATGATTCATTTGATGTCTATGGGATCAGGTTTCAGAAAAATTGCATAGGTATTTTGCATCTGCATTCACACATGAGGAATTCTTTGGGGAAGGGGATGCCCAGAACTTTATCAAACTCTAACGAGGAGTTAAATGTCTTTGTGATAACTGAAAGGAAGGTGGAGGAGAAATTGCTGAAGATGAACATAAAAAAGGCACCTGGGGAATGGAATCTATCCAGTTATATTAAGGGAGGCAGCAAAGGAGGTAAGCACACTCTTAGCCATAATTATGAGACAATCCTTGGATTCAGGGGAGGTCCCCATGGACTGGAGATATGTGAATGTATTCCCAATTCATAAAGGAGTATCAAATGGCAACACGGGTAGTTATAGACCTGTTAGCTTAATGTCTGTTCCAGGGAAAATAATGGAATCACTGGTTAAAGAAGTAATGCAGGACCATCTGGACAAGAATTATACTGCAATTAAAGCATCGATTTGTTAAGGGGCGGTCTTGTCTAACCAATCTGATAGGTTTCTATGATGCAGTGACTAAGGAACTGGATGCAAAAAATAATTCTGACATCATATACTTGGATTTCGGGAAAGTTTTTGATACTGTTGCACATGGAAGACTGCTGTACAAGCTGGAGCAATGTGGTATTAAGAACAGGTCACTGCTATGGATAAAGGGATGGTTAAGAGAAAGAAGACAAAGTAGTTATCAATGAACACTGCTCTTTGTGAAGTAATGTTATTAGTGGAATTAGGGTTTAGTGCTGGGTCCATTGTTGTTTTCAATATTTATCAATGATACTGATGAAGGTAAATCAGGCTTAATGTCTAAGTTTTAAGATGATACAAAGGTTGGCAGGGTGGTTAACAACAGTCATCAGGGTGAGCTACTGGAACAAGATCCAGAAAAATTGGGTCGATGGGCTGAGAAATGGCAGTTGAAGTTAACATTGACAAATGCAAGATACTGCACATAGGTAGCGGTAACCCTTAATAACTTATCAACTGTGTGGTACACTCAGAGTAATAGAGAAAGAAAAAGACCTGGGGTAATTGTGCAATCAGACGTGAAATTCTCACAGTGCAGATATGCTGCCAGGACAGCTCATGATGTTTTAGCATCAGCATTAGTTGATACATATGAGTGTAAGAAAGCAAGCTTATACAGCATCAGCCAAAAAAAAAAAAAAAAAAACACACTCTTCTTATTTCACCCATCCAGTCACTCCAAATGTTTGTCCAGTTCAGCCTAAAATTTATTTAAGCTACCAACTTCCACAACAACAGATGGAAGTCTGTTCCAGCAATCAACCACTCACTGGCTAAAGGCAAACTTCCGCACATCTATTCTATAACTGTCTTTTCTCAATTTGAATCTATGCTCCCTCGGGTTTTCTTAATCTGAGCAAGCGGAAGTATCCTGTGAGCATTGAGCCTGCTCAAACCATTCAAGGCCTTATACACCTCGCAGGTGCCTTGTCTCCAGAGGCTGTAACTTGCAGCACTTAAGCCTTTCTTTGTAAGTGCAGCCCTTTGATCCTCTCACCAATCTTGTTGCCCTTCTTTGTACTTGTTCCAGCAACTCTACATCCTTCCTAAAATGAGTGAGGCCTGACCATTGCCTTATACAAGGGGATAATCACCTCCTTGTCTCTGCTGGCAAAATTTCTATATATCATTGACAAACCTCCATGACTTCCTCTGGCAGCCAGTCTGCACTGCTCAGAGAACTTCATATCTGACTGCACAATTACCACCAGGTCTTTTTCATTCTCCACCTCCCTGAAACATACCACACAGTTGGTATGTTTCTCTTGGATTACTGCTAGCCATATGGAGTACTTTGCATTTGTCAATGTTAAACTTCAGCTGCCACTTCTCAGTCCATCTGCTCAACTTTTCTAGATCCTGTTGCAGTAGCACACTGTCTTTACTGTCATTAACAACCCTGCCAACCTTTGTGTCATTTGCAAACTCGGACATTAAGCCTGATATACCTTCATCGATATCATTGATAAATACACAAAACAACAATGGGGTCAGCACCGAACCCTGGGGGACTCCGCTAATAACATTAGTCCACAGAGCAGTGTTCATTTATTACCACTCTCTGCCGTCTCACACTCAATCATCCCTTTATCCATTGCAGTAACTTGTCCTTAATGCCATACTGCTCCAATTTGTACAGCAGTCTTCCATGTGCAACAGTATCAAAAGCTTTCCTGAAATCCAAGTATATGATATCAAAATTATTTTTTCATCCAGTTCCTTTGTGACCACATCATAGTACCCAATCAAAGACAAGACTTCCCCTTTACAAACCCATGCTGTGTCTGAGCTATTGCTGCTGTCTTGTCTAGATGATCCTGCAATGCTTCTTTAAACAGTGAATTCATTATTTTCCCTGGAACAGAAGTTAAACTAACAGGTATATAATTATTTGTGTCACCCTTTGAACCCCCTTTGTGAATTGGGGATACATTTGCATATCTCCAGTCCATGGGGACATTCCCTAACTCTAAAGATGCTCTCATAATTATGGCTAAGGATTTGCTTACTTCCCTTTCTGCCTGTCATTATAACTGGATAGATTCCATCTGCCCCAGGTGTCTTTTTTATGTTTATCTTCAACAATTTCTCCTCCACTTTGCTCTTAGTTATTACAAAATCACTTAGCTCCCTGTTAGAGTTTGATAAACGTCCGGCATTCCTCTCCTTGAATAACACCTCATGTGTGAATGTAGATACAAAATACTCATTCAGTTTATCAGCTACTTGAGGAGGATCATCGATAGTCGAACCATCTATGTTAAGTGGACCAATCTGATTCATCCCCTTCCTTCTAGAGTTTGCATAAGTAAAGAACTCTGCTGTTTTTCTTTGCGTCCTTTGCTGCCAAATATTTCTCGTAATCTGTCTTCGCCTGCCTAACCTCCTTTGTGACTTGATTACAGATGAGCTTATATCTGCCGTAGGCGTCTGTGTCACCTGATAATTTATATGCATCCCATGCATTTTTCTTCTCTGCCATGAGCCTCATTAATTCATCTTACATCCATTTAGGCCTGAACCTTAAACAGTATTTATTAGTTGGTATGAAAAGCCTAGTAGCCTCCAAGATTAAGTCCCTGAAGGCTTCCCGTTTAGAATTCACCGTTGGTAACATCATCATCAGTTGATCCTACTGTATAGAATTTAAAAACTGTCTGAGACCACTGTAGTCACCTATGCAAAAACAAAAACCCTTCCCTTTACCCTTGATGGTAGTTATATCTTTAAGTAACTCCCACATCAGTACACTGTGATCACTGTTACCTAGTGGTTCCTTTATCTGCAAATTCTTAATGCATGAATAATCACTGCTGATAATCAGATCAAGAGTATTACTCCCTCTGGTTGCCCCTCGAACATGTTGCTATAGAAAACAATCCTCCAATAAATCCACAAAAGTCTTGCTAGCATGCAAGTGACCAAACCACAAGTCCCTTGTCAATATCTTGACAAGGGACTTGATTTTAACTGAAAAGTTAAAATCACCCATCACAAGACATTCCGATTTACTGGCACATTCTATTTCTCTGCACAACTGTTCATTGTACTCATAAGAGTCATTAGGCCTATAACATACTCCTACTCTCATTTCCCCTTTCCCAGTGTTTATGTCACACCAAACAGACTCAACATTGCACTGTCCACCTATGTCAACTGGATGCACTTACTTAGATTTTATGTGTTTCTTAACTAACAGCATAACCTATGCTCCCTTCCTACCCTGTCCATCCTTTCTGTACTCAGTACTTCGAATTCATCAATTTTATTTACTATACTTCTAGCATTAGTGTACAATTATATTCCAAGTATCAGTGAAGCAAAAATCAAAAGGGAATTTTGATGGGCCAACAAATTCATACAGTCAGTCATGACAGGTAGTGCTTTTGGTGCAACTATAAATAAATGCCTTTAAGAAAAATGATTAACAATTCCCTAGGTGCCCATATCAAAATAAATTATGTTGACCTCGCAGAAGAGATGCTTAATGTTTTCAAGTGAATGAGATGTGTTCTGTCAGTAAAAATACATTTTCATCAGTCTTAACTTTCCCTACAAAACCTGATAGAAATAAAAAAAAAAAAAAATCTAATTTTAAAACATATTATAAAACAAAATCATATTGAGTAAATATTATTTATAAAATAATACTACAGATAACAAATTCAAACCTAGTTTACCCTTGTATCAGGCCTGTTTTTGTCCTAGTAGGCACCATTTTCACTTAAATTTAAATATTAAAATAACTGTTAAAATTACACGTGTAAATTTTAATGTGTCCAATTAACATTATCCAAATCTATTACACTCTTGTGAGTGTACATGGTAGTACAAATCGGTCCCTCTAGACAGTGGTTTTCAATCTTGTTTTAATTGCACCCCTACTCAATTTTCTGAGTGTTAGATCCGATTCTCTATGTGTGTGTGTGTGTGTAGATGCGTAGATTAGATAAGTGTATGAGAAGGGGAGCTGACCTGTCAGGTGTAGTTGTAATGGAAAAAATTAAAATAGTTTCTGAAAAATAAAAGTAGATTAAATAAAATTAAAATAACATATACAAATAGTACTTAATGCTATAAATCCTAAGATTTTAACTATGTCATCAAGGGTCGGCAGCCAAAACCAAAGGAAATACAGCAAGAAGCAAGGCCTCTGTTATTGTTTTGATATATAGGTAACAGGCAGAAATAGCGAGAAGACGTATATATCATAGCTGATCCGACCCAACAGAGACCAAAAAGCAAAAGCATAAGAAACCAATCAAATATAATTAAAAATAAAAGTAAAATGCAAAATTAAGATAAAAATCAATAGTAATTAATTCCAAATGAAGTAAAATTGAATAAATAGCAAACAGCCCTAAGCGAATTTTAACAAAGGAATTATAATATGAAAATGAAAGGATATAGTCAAAATATAACAACTTACTGTGGTGTCTGGCAGGAGACAGTGAAATGGGCTGAGGGAAGTGAATATATCACGGCTGTATCGGTGACTAAAGAATTTAGCCGATAGTTCTCATAAAATTTATAATAAAAGTAACCCAGAGTGTGTGGGGGAAGAGAAGGTGTAAATAGATCAAAGTAAACCTTACCCATGTGGTGGGAAAGTCAGAAATTAAACAAATGAGACATAGGGGAGAAATAGATAACTTACATAGTAGTGTTAAAAAGACTCTAAACTTTGTTGTAGAAGAAAAAAGTGAGCGATAGCAGAAACCTAATCATGCACGAGAAATAAATTACGTAGGGTCTAAGAACAGCAAAAAGTAATTGGAAGAAGGAAAATATAGTAGTGCTCGGACAGTCTGGGATTTCTTAACCCATACCAAAAGAAGGTCCCTGGACATATGCCTAATGTGTTTAAGTCAGTAATGGTATTGCTGACTTAAATGGTATTACTGACTTTTTTATGTATGTAGTATGTTTAATACTACGTACATAAAAAAGTATGTAGTATTAAACAAATAAGATTGCATAAACAAATATGAGATAAGAAATGTCAGAAATGAAAATAGAAGAAAAAACAACTAACAAAATATAATATCCCCATAGTTAGCCAATTAGTGAGCACAAGCTTTCTACACCATGAGACACCAAACAGGCTAGGGGGTATTTGACTGTACATTATACACAAGCCTGTACTGCCCCAAACTGCCCGAGCACTACTATATTCCCCTTCTTCCAATTACCTTTTGTTGTTCTTATTTCTACATAATTTACCCTACATAATTCATTTCTCGTGCATGATATGTTAACTGAAAGCAATATTCGACATGCTATTTTTCTTCTCCAACAAAGTTTAGTCTTTTTAACACTACTTTGTAAGTTATCGATTTCTCCCCTATGCCTCATTTGTTTAATTGTCGGCTAACTTCTTTGGTCACTGATACATCCTTGACAAGTTTGCTTCCCTCAGCCCATTTCACCATCTCCTGCCAGGCACCACAATAAGTTGTTATATTTTGACTATATCCTTTCGTCTTCATATTACATTTCCTTTGATAAAATTGACGTAGGGCTGTTTGCCATTTATTCAATTTTACTTCAACTGGAATTGACTGGTATTAATTTTATCTTAATTTTGCATTTTACTTTTATTTTTAATTATATTTGATTGGCTTCTTATGTTTTTCCTTTTTGGTCTCTGTCGGGTCAGCTATGATATGTCTGCTACCTATATGTCATAACAGAAATAGAGGCCTTGCTTCTTGCTGCATTTCCTTTGGTTTTGCCTTCCAGCCCTTGATGACGTAGTTAAAATCTTAGGATTTATAGCATTAAGTACCATTTGTCTATGTTATTTTAATTTTATTTAATCTGCTTTTATTTTTCAGGCACAATTTTAGTTTTTTCCATTACAACTACACTTGGCAGGTCAGTTCCTCTTCTCATACACTTATCTAATCTACGTATCTATAATTTATTATGGTTGCTGGGTATTTCTGCTATCACTAGCAGTGTCCCAGGTCCATAAAAAGGCTCAAAATATTAATTTTTCATTAATTTTTAACCGGTACAACTTATTATTATTAATT
Source organism: Mastigoproctus giganteus (assembly GCF_048544385.1). Taxonomy (NCBI): domain Eukaryota; kingdom Metazoa; phylum Arthropoda; class Arachnida; order Uropygi; family Thelyphonidae; genus Mastigoproctus; species Mastigoproctus giganteus. The sequence goes on along the minus strand of NC_143580.1, from coordinate 35,943,237 downwards.
ATATACATGGTGTCTCAAAAATATTGGTACAAACGTTTAGGGGAGGTAGGTAACATTTTGCGTTGCGTCTCACATTTGCTGGAACATCGTCAAGTAACCCTGGTAGAACTTGTTCCAGAAAGATCTGATACTTAACAAGTTCATGCGGGATGGTAACAGGTATGGGCCGACTAAGCAGTCACCGACCATACCTGCGCACACGTTTATTGCAAAGCGATGTTGTTCTGCATGGGGGCGCACACTGTGTGGGTTGTCATGAGCCCACACGAGCATTGTGCTGATTGAATAAGCCTTCCTGAGTGAAATAAGCCTCATCCGTGAACAAAACATAGGCTGGAAAATTCATGTCTTGTTGAACACTTTCTTGGAGAAAGCACTGCGCAAAAGCCGCACATGCAGGATGATCTTGGAGGAGCAGTAACTGAACCCATTGGAGATGAAAGGGGTGTAAGGAATCGCCATGTCAGACACGCTGTACACTGCAATGAGACACTCCTAAGGCAGAGGCAACGGCACGTGTGCTGGTCTGGTGGTAGGATTATTCTGGATGGCATTCAACACACTTTCTTCCATGGCGGGAGTTCATGTTGAACGTGGTCTGCCCGTACTACTCCTGTTACCTCTAAATGACCCATAATCACACAAATTTTGATGCACACACGCAGACAAGCGGTGGTCCGGTACATGTCTGCCTGGGAAGCATTCTCCATAAATTCGTTGATCGACTCATCCACTGCCCTCTGCTAATCCATACACTAGGTGAATGTCTGCCAGCTCACAGTTCATATATCGATGCATGCTCTTTGTGCGGCGACTACTGCTTGAATGAGTAAACCAGAAATTTTCCCTCTTGTGAACTGATGAACAGCGCCGTGTACCGACTTACGGTGACGTTTCCGATTATGCGATTCACATTCCTTTAGATATTACCTACCTCCCCTAAATGTTTGTACCAATATTTTTGAGACACTCTGTAGTGTGTGTGTATGTGTGTATGTATATACACACATACACACACACACACAGTGGATGAGTCGATCGTTAATGACTATTAACATTATGTCCTAGATACGGTAAATGTGTAGTGTGTATTATATATTTAATCTTATTTTAATCATTAAATTACGTTCTCTGTCGGGTCAATGATGATTAATATATGCTTACATTTATATTTTACTTATATTTTTTCTAATATTTCTTAAATTTCTTAACTTTCTATTTACTACATTTGATTTATATTTGGCCTATATTGGTTTATATTTGGTTTAGATTTAAATTACTTAGCATATATTGATCATTACAGAAACAGAGAACCTCTTGTCGCTTTTTGCCTTCAGTCTGGGTGGTTGGCCCCAGTTAAAGTCATCTAGATTGTGGGTAAAAAGCTATAATAATTTTTTTTTTTTTTTTTTTGCATTCTCTTAAGTTCCTGAAAGTATTATTATTTGAAATACATATATATATATATACACAGTTATGCCCAGTTAATTTATTAAAGTACAAATAAAATAAAATAAAATATAAGTACAAAATTCAGTAGCTTTCGGAACACGTGTCCCTTTATCAACTGACAAATTTGAATACATTACAAGCAAAGTGTGGCACGTTCAAATACATATATATACACAGTTATGCCCAGTTAATTTATTAAAGTACAAATAAAATAAAATAAAATATAAGTACAAAATTCAGTAGCTTTCGGAACACGTGTCCCTTTATCAACTGACAAATTTGAATACATTACAAATACGTGCCACACTTTGCTTGTAATGTATTCAAATTTGTCAGTTGATAAAGGGACACGTGTTCCGAAAGCTACTGAATTTTGTACTTATATTTTATTTTATTTTATTTGTACTTTAATAAATTAACTGGGCATAACTGTGTATATATATATATATGTATTTGAAACTATGGACCCCAGTACTCCAGGCCCATTTGTCACTATTATTATTTGATTGATTTACTTTTTCTATCATTTTCTATTATCCTTAATATTTTATATGCATTATGGGTGTATTGCATGATTGCTTGCAACTGCATTGACCCATAAATATTAGTTACAGTTGCTGTTGTTATAGCTATTAACTTTCTTTTTTATCACTAATATAAATAAATATATTAGCATTAGCATTAGCAGAGGCATTTGATGCAAGAAAGCAAGCTTATGCAGCATCAGCCAAAAAAAAAAAAAAAACCCACTTCCACTTCACCCCTCTGTTCGTTCAAAATACCTGTCCAGCTGAGCCTTAAACTTATTTAGGCTATCAACCTCCACCACAAGGGATGGCAGTCTGTTCCACCAACCAACCACCCGCTGGCTAAAGGCAAATTTCCGCACGTCTATCCTACATCTGTCTTTCCTCAATTTGAATTTATGCCCTCTCAGGTGATTTTTCTGAGCTAGAGGAAGAATCCCATCAGCATTGAGCATGCTTAAACCATTCAAGGCTTTATACACCTCTATCAGATCACCTCGCTGGTGCCTAGTCTCCAGACACTGTAATTTGCAAAACTTAAGCCTTTCTTCGTAAGAGCACCCCTTTGTTCCATTCACTAATCTTGTTGCCCTTCTCTGTACTCGTTCCAGCAGCTCTACATCCTTCTTGAAATGAGGCCTCCAGACCTGTATACAGTACTCTAGGTGTGGCCTGACCATTGCCTTGTACAATGGAATAATCACCTCCTTATCCCTGCTGGAAAAATTCCTGTATATCATTGACAATACTCCATGAGCTACTCTTGCAGCCCGTCTGCACTGCTCAGAGAACTTCATATCTGCCTGCACAATCACCCCCAAGTCCCTTTCATTCTCTACCACTGTCAGTGTAGTACCACAGAGCTGATACGTTGCTCTGGGGTTGCTGTTTCCCATGTGTAGTACTTTACATTTGTCAATGTTAAACTTCATTTGCCACCTCTCAGCCCATCTGCTCAACCTTTCCAGATCCTGTTGCAGCAGTGTAGTGTCAGTAGTGTCCTTGACAACCCTGCCAACCTTTGTTTCATCTGCAAACTTGGACATTAAGCTTGATATACCATCATCAATATCATTTATAAATACAGAAAACAATAATGGACCCAACACTGAGCCCTGAGGGACTCCACTAATAACATTAGTCCACGATGAGCAGTGTCCATTGATTACCACTCTCTGTCTTCTCCCACTCAACCACCCCTTTATCCATAGCAACAATTTGCCTCCAATGTCACACTGCTCCAATTTGTGTAGCAGTCTTCCATGTGCAACAGTATCAAAAGCCTTTCAAAGTTATTCCCTGCATCCAGTTCTTTTGTGACTGCATCATAGTATCCAATCAAGTTGGTCAGGCAAGACTTCCCCTTAACAAAACCATGCTGTGTCTGAGCTATAACTGAAGTCTTGTCTAAATGATCCTGCAGTGCTTCTTTAACCAGTGCCTCCATTAATTTTCCTGGAACAGAAGTTAAGCTCACAGGTCTATAGTTACTTGTGTCAGCCTTTGATCCTCCTTTGTGAATTGGGGTCACATTTGCACATTTCCAGTCTATGGGTACCTCCCCTGAGTCCAAGGAAGCTCTCATAATTATGGCTAAGGGTTTGCTTACTTCCTTTGCTGCCTCCTTTAATATAACTGGATAGATCCCATCCACACCGGGTGCCTTTCTTGTGTTTATCTTCAACAGTTTCTCCTCCACTTTACTCCCAGTTATTTCAAGATTCTGTAGCTTACTGCTAGAGTTGAATACACCTCTGGCATTCCCCTTGCTGAATAACTCCTCATGTGTGAATGTCGATGCGAAATATTCATTTAGTTTGTTAGCTACCTGAGCAGGATCATCAACAGTTGACCCACAATATCAAGTGGACCAATCTGATTCATCCCCTTCCTTCTAGAGTTTACATAAGTAAAGAACTCTTTGCTGTTTTTCTTTGCATCCCTTGCCAAAGATTTCTCGTAATCTGCCTTCGCCTGCCTAACCTCCTTTGTAACTTGGTTGCATATCAACTTGTATCTATCATAGGCTTCTGTGTCATGTGTTAATTTGTAAGTATCCCATGCATTTTTCTTCTCTGCCATATGCCTCATTAGTTCATCTGACATCCATTTTGGCCTAAACCTTGAACAATATTTCTTAGTTGGTATGTAAAGCCTAGTAGCTTCCAAGATACGTTCTTTGAATGCTTCCCATTTTGAATTTGCTGTTGGTAACATCATCAGTTGGTCCCACTGTATAGAATTTAAATACTGTCTCAGTCCATCGTAGTCGCCTTTACGGAAGCAATAACCCTTCCCTTTACCCCTAATGGTAGTTACCATCTTTCAGTAAATCCCACTTCAGCACACTGTGATCACTGCCACCTAGTGGTTCATTTATCTGCAGATTCTTAATGCATGAAGAATCACTGCTGATAATCAAATCAAGAGTATTACTCCCTCTAGTTGCCTCCTGAACATGCTGATGTAGAAAACAATCATCCAATAAATCCACAAAAGCCTTGCTAGTGTGTGAGTGACCAACCCACAAATTCCTGTCAATATCTGGGAAATTGAAATTTCCCCCATTATAAGACTCTGATTTACTGGCCCACTATTTCACTATACAGTTTCTTATTATACTCATCACAGTCATTAGGCCTATAGCACACTCCTACTCTCAATTTTGATCTCCCAATGCTTATGTCACACCAAACTGACTCAACACTGCACTGTCCAGCGATGTCGACTGGCTTCACTTCCTTGGTTTTTATGTGTTTCTTAACTAATAGCATAACCCCTCCCCCCTTCCTATCCTGTCTATCCTTTCTGTAGACGTTGTACTCCCCAAATTGCAGTTCTGCATCCCTTATATCTGTGTGACACCACGTCTCTGATATCCCAACAATATCTGCCTTTGATGTTTCGGTTGCTCAAATTCATCAAAGTCAGATATTGTACTAAACTCCTAGCATTGGTGTACACGCAAGTATACCTGCACCTGTTTCTATTCTTAGCTACCCTAACACAACCCATGTGTTTATTTGTACCGCAATGGCTCCCAGCAGTCTCTGAAATACCATGCATCTTGTTTTTCAGGCTTCTGCTCATTCTAATAGAAGCAGTGCAAGAATCTCTTTCACCTCTGCCAGTGGCTACTGTCAATCTATTGGTCTTTGTCTCCCCCCAAGCTAGCAGTTTTCCGACCCACCTAACACTGCCTCGATAGCATCAGCAAATATTCTTGCACCCTTTCTATTTAAGTGTATCCCATCCCTGTAGAAGCAATCTCTCCTGTTAACAAGTACAGTCCAGGCTGAAAAAAATTCTACCCCTTGAGCCTTGCACAATCTTTCCAGGGCCGAATTGATCGACAAGGCTCTCATCATATACTCCCTCCTATCGTGTCTGGGCAGAATTGCAGACACTTTCAAATTCAACCCTAATTCTCGGCTTTTGTTCAACAGTGACCTGTACTTGTTAAGTAATTCTGCCGGTCTCCTACTCTTAATATTATTAGTGCCAACGTGTACAACTATATCACCTTTTGTGCCCTTAAAAGATGATATTCGCTCTACAACGTCATCAACCTTTGCCCCTGGCAGACATACCCTGGTCCTGTTCCACCTATCTTTTTTACAAAGCATGTTCCCCGTTTCCCTGACAATAGAGTCACCAACAACTACTAGTTCCTTCGGGACCAGCGCATTCTGCCTTGGGGGTTGTCTCTGTGTCACGCGATGCCCAAGTGCAAGCTCTGGCGTTGATGTGGGCAGCTGAGAGCTTGATGGGCCCCTCAATTTAGTTTCTTCGAGGGCATCCACCCTGTCCTTCAAGCTCTCATATAGGCCCACAAGAACGCCGAGTTGTTGCCTGATATCGATACACTCCTTGCATCGCGCACACACAAAGACATCCCCCTTGGCAGTATCATGTCCCGTACCCGATTGCTCTGCAAACATCAAGCAAACAGTGCATTTTATAAGGCTGTGAGTCAGAGGACAACTGCCCCCCTCAGTTCTGCTCTGAGCCACAGCGCTTCCATTAGCTTGAGCCTTTTGCTTTGCTGTTCTGGTCTGAGTCATGATTCTATTAATTTATTAATTAATTATGTTATGTTATTAATTATGTTAAATATAATTAATTATATTACGTTTGTAATCTAAGTCGTTATATGTATTTATTTAAACGTACAATTTAACTCCTAACAAAGTTCAACTAATGCTATCTAGTACGGCATACAACTATCGTATCACAATGGCGGGAAAATTACGAATGGTACCGGAGTTGAAACACGTGGAAACCTTTACCGATACTTTTATGCAATTACAAGGCCGAGTAAAGAATAATTACACCAAGTTAATCAGAAAATCACAAAATAATGTTATACTACTAAATTTAAATCAAAAGTTTTAGAAAAACAATAATTTCAAATCAATAAATAAGAAAAATCCACTTAGCGGCTTGGAACACGACCGTCTCTAGTAGCCTTGTCAGCAGACTCATATAATATTAAAAAAAAAGTTATATGATAGTTATTATAATAACATAATTATAAGGATGTACCTTTTTATAATGAAATAAGTATTTAAATTTAACAAAAAAATAAGTTTAAGTAATTTAAACCAAAATTACATGGCACCCCAAGAATGTTGTTGCAGCACCCCAGTTGAAAACCACTGCCTAGATGTCTTCTGTGCTAGCCTATTTCCAGTTAGATCTTTAACCAAGCCCAAATAAGCCTTCTTTCTTCTAATGCTTGCTTGACACCACTGATTCACCTTTCTCTTGGTGTGAAACTGAGCCTATTACCATTTATTTTTGCTTCAAATATTTGTTTAACTGAACTCCCATCCTTTTCTACATACCCATACTACCATAAATTTGCTTCACTTCCCTTTGATTGGATATTTGTTGCCCACCGATTTTTTCTTATTTCCTCATCTATAATAGGGTCTAGCATTGCCCCATCTGTCAGTCCCATTTATTTTTCTTAAAACTCTTATTTCTGAAGATTCTATTTTTTGATGAATCCCTTCATTTTTTGCCCAGCCTCTAGGCTTCATAGCTTAAAAAGTGTTATAAACAGTATTATAAATGCCTGCTAAAGAGTAAAACTAGGTTTGAATTTGTTATTGGTACTATTATTTTATAAATAATATTTACTCAACATGATTTTGTTTTATAATATAACCTTAAATTTTCTGTTGCTATCAGGTTTTGTGAAAATGTATTTTTAGTGGCAGAACACATTCACCCACTTGAAAGCATAAAGCATCTGTTCTGTGAGGTCAACATAATTTTGTCAAGGTCATACTTTACAGGACCATTTCTGTAGAATATGTTCAATATTTCCTTCAATTTCTATCTGCATCATTGATTATTTCTTAAATAAAAAAGTATGTAGTATTAAATTTGTGTTGCTGAATAGTACATTGTACCCGTATTTGTAAAATTTTTCCGTATAAGTTTTGGTTTCTGCTTCCATTTTCTCACTTTGCAATGCTGTGCACTGGAAGATAGGTATTCAGAAATTTTTTTATATATAACAAGTCTACTGTTTATAAAGATATATAGTATCAGTATAAGGAATATCATTTTTAAGTGCATCATTTTAAAGGCAAGAAATAGTTGTGTGCAACTATGCACACCATTGCAACAGGGTAAAAGCAGGTGCACATATTTTTTTTTTTTTTGTGTGTACCCACTGCAGGGATAAACAGACCTAAAGCTTTTAAAAAGATGTATTTAAAATGTTAAGAAATATTTCCTGTGTAGTATTTTATTTAGTTTATTTCTTATTTTAAGTGTTAATTCAATTATGTTTACTGGCATTCTACTATAAAACTGGAAATGATTATGCATAATTTTTATTTTAACCACACACACCAACCACTTTATAAGGAAGACCACAAGATCACCATGCAAACAGGCTGATACATCATATATAAGATTATGACATGAGATATGGATTGCATATCCCAGGCAACGTCTACACAGTCAAGAAGATACAGATGGTACAATGATTTTTGAGAATGGAGTGAATACATTCTTGGAAGGCAGCTGCTAGTATCTCTGCAACAGCCAAAAATGGTCGGGGTTCAAGGACAGAAAAAGTGGCAAAGGAAACAGTGAATATGCAAAAAAAAAAAAAAAAAAAAAAATTGTGTGCGTACCCTGTACACACAAAAGACGTTTTATGTGTAAACATCTTTGATGACACCTACTAAATTTCAAACAGCTAGAACCGAAATCATGAATGATGTAATTTATGCTCACACCTGCTGTTTACTCTACCGAATCAACATTTGGAAGAGATTAGGTCAATAGCCTAATTACCCATTTGATTGTAGCCATTTGTTGAATAGTATGGTTGCAACAATACAAGTATGTGTATTGTTACAATCATATTATCATGTTGGATCATGTTACTCTGTCGTGCGTTGTTGCAAATTACACATGTAGCACTGCGAGATCTGCAAGAAATGACAGTATCCACACATAATATGCTATAGAAACTATGACTTGGCTCAGGATCTCAACGAGTACAAGCACGAGATGGCAATGCTGCAATTCCATTTCGCAATGAGGAAACAGAGATACTGTTAGAGATATCCATTTCTCCAGTTACCAAAAGGTTTCTGCCACGGGTGGCAATGGTTAGCCCAAAGCCACCTAAGTGGTATGCCCTGAATCATAAATGTTTTTCTGCCACCAGCTGGTTTATGCCAGCTCTGAGTACATCCAATATCACCTGCCATAATGCTTTGCACGATCTCCTCTCCCAACTCCGTTTTACTTTGTTATGAAATGGAAAGACATCATTTTGGTGTTGCAAAATCATGACAAATTGATTTTACTACCGAAATTTAGTAGGTGATCTGCAAGATTACCTCCCATGTGCGATCTCCTCTCCTGACTCCATTTTTCTTTGTTATGAAATGATGTTGAATGATGTCATTTCTGCATTGCAAAATCATGACAAATTGATTTTACTACCGTCCGAAATTTAGTAGGTGCCTCCAAAGATGTTTACACATCAAAAAGTCAGTAGCCAAAATCCAGTAGATGATATTCACACAGAGAGAGCACTGCCAAGAGTATACAGGTCCACATACCTACACACTCATCATGAGGAAAATAACAGTCAATCAGGAAACACAGTAACAGGTATTTATACATATAATCAGGACATTCTGAGCTATAGCGGTAACTGACCTTGCTGTTCTTTGCACACAACAGGATGAAATGCCTACATTACGTTATGGAGCATTACAACTAGGCATTACTGGACTGGTAAAGGGCCCGCTGATGAATTTTTTTTTTTTTTTAGGAGCATTAGCAACTAAGGCCATATTGCTCCGGGATATGCGGTGGTCATTCCCTGACCTTTCCGCATTCTCCGTATTTGGTGGTGACGGGCTCGAACCCCGGTCTAATCAAGAAGTGTGTACTACGCACTGCTGCTCCTTCCCACCTGGCTATAGAGGCACCTGCTGATGAAATGAATTCTGCTTCCACAATGCTGGTGGCAGGGTTAAGGTACGGTGACAACATGAAATGAAGGTCCTAGATGCAAGAAGATAAATCACAAGCTGGTAAAGAAAGTGTAACGATCTGAGCTGGGAGCCTATAAACCAACACCTGAACATTAGAGCGTATTTAAGCTTCACTGCCAGGTGCATCCCATTGTGGAGACTAACTATGGTGAAAGTTACTTTTTACAGAATAATGCATCATAACCGTTCTTAAACCTTGTGGACCAGTTTGAAGTATATAATGAGATATTTCCATCCTCAATGGTTCCCACAATCACTAGATTTCAATATTGGAGCTCTTTGGGATAACATAAACATGACTATTCACACTAGTAGATAGTCCCGTTGATGTCATCTCCACAAGGAATTTAAGATTTGATCTAGTGTGCATAGGCCAGTATATCACAAGACCTTAGTGGAATCTAATACAATACTAGATAGGGGTACCTAATAAAGAAATTATATGCTTCTGAGGTGTGTGTGTGTGTGTGTGTGTGTGTGTGTGTGTGTGTGTGTGTGTGTGTGTGTGTGTGTGTGTGTGTGTGTGTGTGTGTGTGTGTTACATTACTTCTATGTATGATTCAATAGAGAATAAAATGATAATTTACCATCAGATACAGATTCATTTGGATCAGGATGTAAAGACTGACATTCAGACATTGCTTTGAACATATCATCCACTGTAAAACAAAATAATAATATTAGATTATACATATACAAACACCTATGAGAAATGCATATATAAGCCATAAGCATACTATTTACAAACAAAACCTAACTGACTCAAAATGAAAGATACCATTAAGTATAAAATAAATTTTGAATTCATAGAATGAATTATTTAATCATGTGCTTTCTTAGTTTTATTCCTGGAGACTAAGAAAGCAATGATTAAAATTTGGTGTCAATCTGACTTTTCCTTATAATGTCAAACATGAAATATACTTTCATTTATACACTACCCTCCAAAAAAAGTACATGGCGATCACTGTTTTCACAGTTCACTGGACCTCCTGAACTCAGACGTATATAAGGAAGGCATGTGAGCCACACAAGTTAGCTGCTCCTGTAACTGTAAGAGCTGAGCTGGCTGATTTCAAGAGGATGTTCTATTTATATTCTGGCACAACCATTAGGTCAAAGGTGACTGAAACTAATCATTTGGAAAACGAATTCAATCATTAACTATATTTAATGATCACATGCACTTGATCTATTGTCAACTCACATTCATCTGCTACTGTGCTCCAGCTCTTGGCTGCCTCATTGTCAGATGTCATATTGCTGGCTTTTCAATTTGTGCAAATGCTGACAACTTACACCATCTAAAGTCAATCGGTGAGGATTGTCTTCCTGAAATGGAAGTGACAGTACAATCACTTATCTGGCAACACGCTGGTAGACCAGAGAAGCTCACTCCCTGTGACCAGAGAGCACTCAGAGTACAGTGAGAATCTCATCAGTTATTTTTGCAAAACATCAAACCAGGAGTTTAAGAAGCTAATGGAATTGAGGTCTACATGAATGCACTATATATAGAGCTCCACAGCCTCAGTCTTTATGGAACAGTGGCAGCACCTAAGCCAAATATTATCAACTATAATCAGCAGTCTCACCATACATGGTGCAATAAATGCCATAATTGGTCCACAGAATGGTAAAAATCAGCTCTATGGAGTAATGATCTCACTACACACTATTACGTTCAGGTGGGTGGGTGGGCACGAAGGATGCCTGGAGAACGTTTGCTGCCAGAGTGCACTGTGGCAACAATGAATTTCAGAGGAGGTAGGGTATGGTATAGCAGATATTTCTGATGGTATGGAATAAGGACCTTTGGTGGTTGTGCAGAGAATTCTGAATGCTGACCTTAACATTTCAGACAATTCCATGCTCCCTATGATGTAGCAGTCCTGTGGTAAAGACATGTTTGTTTCAAGCATAAAATGACATGCCATAAAACCATCACTGTTTGAGAGTGGTTCGTGGATATGATTCCGTGGACCATACGGAATACCAATAGAATACTCTGGAATGTCAGAAGGTGGCCAGGCCTACATGTCCCACATCATTAGATGAACTGTTCAGCAGGAGGAATGGAGGATTAAACCTGCTGCAGTCTGTCAGTGGTTTCATTCATTGATGGAAAGCCAACCTGGGGAAGTGGGATGTGTCATTGTTGTTATTTGGTTTTTAGGAGCATTAGCAACTAAGGCCATACTGCTCCGGGGATATGCGGTGGTCATTTTCTGACCTTTCCGCATCCTCTGTATTTGGTGGTCACGGGCTCGAACCCTGGTCTGATCAAGAAGTGTGTGCTACACACTGCTGCTCCTGCCCACCTGGCTATGGAGGCGCCAGGATGTGTCATAGCAATCAAAGTGGACCCAATATGATAATGAAGTGAGTGGCAGTGACATCATTGAGAAACTGACATGCCCAGATATGTTTTGGACAGTAGCATATATAGATATCTAAATTTTATTTTTTAAAAAAAATTGCAACATTTTTTTGGTCAAATTTTAATGGAATTTGGAATGCCTTAACTATTTCAAAAAAGACCCAATATATAAAAAAATATTATCAAAATTTTCCATTGAGAATTGAGTTGCTGCATATGGATGGATGTCGATCCATATGTAGCAACCCTGTGGTAAAGACAATAGGCAGTTCACACAAATGCAAATGAGTCTGAAACAAATGTGGAAAATTCAAGCTGCTCTGAGGAAAACTGGCCACTCAGAGTATTTTGCAAATTAATTCTGACCTGAATAATGGTTGCTACAAGATCCACTCTGAGTACTTTGTCTACGGATAAATGACTCGGAAAGGAATAGCTGTAGGTAGTTCCAGCAAGAGTCACTGCTTGTATAACTTGTGGCATGTATTCCAAGGTCAATTTAACAGCTAATTTCCAGCTCAGCTAATGATTCTTCTCTCTATTCTTGATGTAAGGAGGTACTGATCTCAATTACAGTTTGGGGCATTACCAGACGAAACTGAGTCACTGAAGAAATGAATGGGTGTCCAGAGACAAATAAAACTAGACTCATCAGAGACTAAGGTATCTAGTGTCCCGTAAGGTGATGCAACTCCAATTTAGGCCCCCAGAATAGAACACTCCTCTGGTTAGAGAAAATTCAATTTTTTGGGAGATTCCCCTGTCAGGGAAACAGGTTAAAGTCCACCTGTCCCTTATTCTAAAAAAATGTACTTAAAGTACATTTTTTAGAATGGTAGAAGAAAAAAATTAATTTTTTTCTTCTACCATTAAATATTTCTGGTTGTTGGCCATTTTGCAACAAAATTCATACCTTTCAAATGGGTAGATACACCAAGTAATACAGTTTTATTCAGAGCTTATTAACTTCTCTTTAGCCAGAGGTTTTTAATCCACAGATCAGCTCAATCCACTGCCTACAACTCTTAACTAGGGTGCTCACTTATCAGAAGATTTTTTAGCATTATTCTTACAGAGCACTAGCCAGGAACAATGATATAATTGCGAAAAACAGGCACTTGCTCATAATTAACCATTATAAGCGAGTACCTGTTATTTAGAGAGCCCATTACTAGAGGTTTCATTGTGGTACTAATGAATAAGTGAGAGATGTGGCATTGGATAGTAATAATCCATATATATGAGATGCTGACTGCATTAAAATGTGAAGGTGAGGTGACAAAAAACACACACAAAAAAAAAAAAAAAAAAACATGTTTTAAAATGAAACTAGAGCTCAATCTTTATCAGATATAAAAATGTCATACTGTCATATTACAGTCATGTTCATATGTAATGCATCACCCTAGTTATGAGTGTTATTAGGTTATGATGTTTTGTTTTTGGTAAGTTCAATTTAAGCAGATTTGAATTTTACAATTCTTATATAAAATTACTTGCAATCTCATCTTATTCTGGCAATTAAAATAAAATGAATATAAAGAAGCAGATTATCAGCACAAACTTTATAAAAACCTCAAAATATGTATGAAAATATATTATTAAAAATTAATATATACACAAGTCAAGCTAGTATTAGTCAAAAGGTGCAAGGAAGTCCAAGGCTTTTGTTGTAACAGCAAAATAAATAAATAAATAAATAAAATAAACTAGCTATTTGACTTCCTCCTCATATAATGCCTATCCTATCTAGCTGACATTTCTATTTTCTCAAATTGTCAACCTTAACCACCCATTGAGATAACTTGTTCCAGTAATTAACTTGCTAGCTAAAAGAAAACTTTCTACAGTACAGTCTAAACCTTTTCCCTTGTAATTTTAATTTATAGTAATTCCCTAATTCTGTACTCATTTATAACACAAAAAATGTGAAATATAGTTTTTGAAGTTCTTCTTGAATTCATCAATGCCTTCTTTCAAAACTTTTGGATCATGAACTCGAATTGAACAAGAGTTAATGACACTCATTAGCAACTGATTGTTGTACTTTTCATATTGGTTAATCAAAAAAGTGCTCATATGGCTTTTCTCGCTACTTCTAACCACTGTAACCTGTAGACACGTTTCAATTCTCACACCAAGAGGACGCTGTTGATTTGATGACTCTTTTATTATGAAAAGTTACTGCAATGGGATATAGCTTGGAATCACTTTAATTACTGTTATATGTGGCAATCAAAAATGACCAATTTTTCATAGCCATCACCACCTCTTCTTTCCCTATCTGTGCAATTTCACTATAAGTGCCTGTTGTTTTTGTTCTTCCACAACTGTTTTTTTGCTATTTTACTGTCGGGAAATATATATTTGAACAATGTGTCTGCATGATCAGCACAACTCAGAGGAAGATTATGTTCTATGACAAAACATGCAAATAAACATTCAGAAGGTATGCCATCATTGTAACTGAGATGCTACATCTACTTTTGCATTTATTTCTGTTTGGTACATGCTATCGGAAAACAAGACATAATTAGACATTTGCAAATAAATAAGCAAATGTCTAATTATGTCTTGTTTTCCGACAACTGAAATTAAAAAATCACATTTATGTGCCTTGTGTACTGAGTATAAATTGAGAATACAGGGAAAACTTTGTCTCCTGAAATTGTAGATCGTATTTATTTGGCATCTTATTGGAAGATATTGTTAATTAGCTTTGCATCCCACAAGTACAATGAAATAGTATCACATTCTATTTTGCAATGTGGATTAGCACACTTAATGCTAATTCGTTAACAAAAATAAGCCAATTTAACAGTTTTTTTACAAAAAGGAAACGGAAAAAACTTTTTTAAAAAAGACTGAGAAACTCTTTGTAATCAATTATATTATGATGATGAGATGGAGAAGCAGTCATATCAAGTAAAAAAGATGGATTCACTGTTGTACATCTAGAGAGATGTCAGCTATGTATGTATAAATACTGATTGCTTTAAGTTTTTTTACATCAAAAGAGGCATTATATCAATGCCAAAAGCTTGTGTTTTTAGTCTTATTTTATTTTGTCTATTTTTAATGCTTTTATCAGTATCATTTCAATTCATATGCTCTACTTTTATTTATTTATTTTTTTTTTTTTATGAAAACCCCAAACACGAGAGATATTTGAACCTATGGTACTTAGTACCCTACTTGGGTTGGAGATTGAGAAGACAAAAGAAAGAAGATATTTGTTGTCATTACACTTGAATTTCTGTAGACTAATTTTCAGGAAATACGTGTGACGGTTGTTGTTGTTGTTGTTTGGTTTTTAGGAGCATTAGCAACTAAGGCCATACTGCTCCGGGATATGCGGTGGTCATTCCCTGACCTTTCCGCATCCTCCGTATTTGGTGTCGACGGGCTCGAACTCCAGTCTAATCAAGAAGCGTGTGCTACGCACTGCTGCTCCTTCCCACCTGGCTACGGAGACGCCTACGTGTGAAGGAAGGTTGTTCCAGAAAATGGCAGTTGAATGAATAAATGAAGAAGGTGAAAGTTGGTTCTGTGAGTTTGAAGTTAGACAGTAAATGGATGTTGGCTGGTGGCAGCATGTGTTCGGGCTGTTTTGAAAGAGAGAGCAGGAATTGCAGAAGCCAATTCAGAAGAACAGTGCCCATGGAAGTATCTGTAGAAAAGGCATGCAGCAGAAGCAGTACATCTGTGAGACAGCGAGTGGAGAGAGACTGTTTCTGAATTGAATCTAGAAGCCGGAGGAGAGGTTGTGGGTGCACCACCCCAGATGTGGGAATAATATTCTCTGGTAGGGCAGTTTGCGATTTGTACAGAGTAAACAGCTGTTTGGAAGAAAAGTAATGCCGAGAGCAAAAGAGTAAACCAAGTTTATTAGATGCAGAGGAAGCAATATTTGTAATGTGCTTGTGCCAAGAGAGATTAGAAGTCAGGGTAATCACCAAAAGAGATATATCATCTTGCCTAGAAATTGGAGTGCCCCTAAAGATAAGCATAGGAGCAGAAGAATCCTTTTTGCGAGATATAAGACAAGACTGAGTTTTAGAAGGATTGAAATCAACTAAGTTGTCTTTGCCCCACTGGAGATTGGCATTTAAAGAATTGGTAGCAGATATTTGAGAAGTTGAAGCTAATTGAGCAGGGCAAGGTTTTTCAAAATGGAAAGTGGAATGCAATGTGCTATCATTGGCAAAACTATGGATAGGATTTCCAGTCAATGGAAGAAGGTCATTAATATACAAGAGGAAAAGAGTGTGGGAAAAAACTGAACCCTGGGGGATACCAGCATTAGTGGAGAAGTAGAAGACAGTGAGCGATCTACCATCACCTTTAGTGAGCGATCAGAGAGAAAACTGGATAACCAATTACAAAAAACAGTTGGCAAACCAAAAGATGGAAGCTTGTTGAGAAAACCTTTATGCCAAACACGACTGAAAGCCTTTGAGATGTCAAGAGCAACTGCTTGTGTTTCACCGAACTTTTCCATTGAATTAACTTTTCCATTGGCAGAATCATTTAACCGTCAACTCTTAAACTACCTAGAAACCTTCTGTCTGATCAATGATCGCCAGTATGGATTCTGTCATTGTCAATCCGGAATATCACCAGTGGATCGACATTGATGGAATGCATACTGGCGATCGTTGATCAGACAGAAGGTTTCTAGGTAGTTTAAGAGTTGGCGGTTAATTGATTTCTCCATTGCTTTAGAAAGAGTAGAAGTAATTGCAATGGGACGATAATTGGATGGGAGGGATTTGTCACCCTTTCTAGGAACTGGCTGAATATGAGTAAATTTCCAAGCAGAAGGAAAAACACCTTTGGAATAAAGAAGTGAAAAAAGGTGGCAAGGAACAGGAGTAAGTTCAGGAACACAGGTTTTGAGAACAAGTGAAGAAATACCATCAGGACCTGGAGCTTTCTTGGCATCAAGATTCGTCAAAATCCTTCTGACATCCTTTTGACGGAAGACCACAGGAGGCATTGAATGGAGCATGTTGGGAATGGTGGGAGGTCTTTTACCAAGATCATTAATACATGAGTTGGAAGAAAAATGGGATGCTAGCAGGTCAGCTTTATCCCCTGGCTGAAGTGAAAACAGAAACATCTAGTTTTGACAGAGGTGGGAGCAGAGATGGACAAAATTGCAGCCAATAGCTTTGGCAAGAGACCAGACTGCTCGGCTACCATTAGGGCAAGAAGCAAGTTTTCCACTCTTAGCCTGTTCAAAATCTAGTTTGGACTGATTAATAACTGCTTTACAATTGTTGTGAGCTTTGGTGTAGGCAGAAAATGAAACTGAAGAATTGGAAACAAGCCAATCATGATATGCAATGTGATTCTCTTGAACAGCCTTAGCACATTTATTGGAAAACCGAGGTTTAGCTAAAGGGCGAGATTTTAAAGTGGAGTGTGGAATAAAGGATTCCATTCGTACAAGAATAATTTCACTGACACGATCTGAGCAAATGTTGACATCAGAAGTCTTGAGACAGTAATCCTACCAAGGAAAAGAAATCTCACAGGTCATCCCATTTTGCATTCTTGTAATGCATGCCAAACAACACGAGGTTGGGAATAGCCATGAGATAAAGGCTCCATTGGAGAAGAGACAATCAACAAGTTATGATCTGAGGTTGTTTGTGAGAAAAAGATCAAGCGTATTGGCTGCATGGTTAGGATTGTCTGGTATTCTTATAGGTATATGAACAATCTGGGCAAGGTCATTAGTAATTGCAAAGCCTCAGCATCTCGACCAGCTGGGTTGGCATGACTAGAAACCGGAAGCCAGCTGGAGATGTGAACATTAAAATCAACAGGAAAATTACCTCACTGTTAGGGAAGTTGGACTGGAGAAAGTAAAGTTGCAAAGAGCTCCAAATGATTAGTGGAATTGGGAGAACAGTTCGGCAACTAAGATGAGCAGTAGTTGAATCAACCGATAACTGAGATTCTGTCAGAAAAAGTAGGTGGGGTTTGGCAGACTGCAAGTGGAAATGGACATCGTTGAGATTAGAATTGAGATCATGTATATTTGTGAAATGGACTAGGAAGTGTTTGGGAGTCTTAGATCTTTTCACAGATAAGCTTACACTATTAGTTTGACAATTCATGGTGTGTTCAATAGTAAGAAAAAGTGGGGGGGGGGACATGCTATATGAAGTAATGAAATTATTGGATATGGCGTACGTATGGTAAGAATATACTCAGATCCTCGATATAACGTGGCCTTGACAATGGCCCCCCGCATACACTACTCTGATTCCCTCCAGTGGAAGTGTAGAGAGGTAACACGATTGTACACTAGCTGATCCGGAAGCCTCCTAAAGAGTTACGAATAGGTGCAGTCTGGTGTATTAACTAGCGGCCGGTCTGCGAATACCGTTTTAGAGCTGTACCCTCGAAATGTAAGGAAGACTGGATCTCGCCATGATGTTCATCATAATCTCAAAAGTCATCAGTCATACTGCATAATGGAAGAAATGGGGAAGGGTTGATCGGAACTTAGCTTCAGAGACTAAACATGGGTTCCACCACTTTAAGCCTCCAATAAGCAAAGTGGTGGTTTTGCACTGGTTGATAAGAGTCATCTACCACCTAGTATTGCCTGGTAACACAGAGGGGGGGGGGGCATTCCTCCATGTGGTGTGGGAGCCACACCTCAACCCCTGCTTACGTTGGTTCACACTTGGGTGGTCAACCACAGTTTGGTTTGGTTTGATTTTTAATGGTGCATTGACAGCTAAGGCCATAATGCGCCAAGTCAAATTTAAAATGCTACTAAACATTTTGGTAGCCAAGGTTACCACGTCAAGCAATTAATTATTATGTTAAAAAGGACAAAGTAAAAGCATAAAAAGTATAAAAACTTAGATCCTTGTATAAAAATTAATAGATTGTAAAAAGTTAAAAACGTCGGACATATTGTCTCTGTCACTTATTATCTGACTGAGTGTAAATGGCTCAGTCAAATTATTAAAAGCAGTAAAACACAAGCATCGTGCTTCTATAAAAACAGGACATTCTATAAAAAGATGACTGACGGTTAAAATAACGTTACACATCTCGTACATAGGTGGGTCATCCGTCCTCAGCAAATAGGAATGTGTTAGATGACTATGACCTATGCGGAGCCGAGCAAGAACAACTTCCTCTCTTCGGACCCTGCGTAGACTGGACTGTCATTGCGTAATTACAGGCTTAATGTGACGTAATTTATTTGTGGCCTGTCCGTGCCAAGAATCTTGCCATTGAGAGAGTAAATTAGAACGTATTATTTGCCTGTAGTCTGTATAAGGGACTGACAGGCAATGATTATCCAGGGAAATGGCTGATTTGGCAGCGGCATCAGCCGATTCATTTCCCCAGATCCCAATGTGGCTTGGGATCCAGCAAAAGCAAATATCGAATTCTAATTTCAGGAGAGAAAAAAGAATCTGCCGGATCCTGGACAGGATCGGATGAGGGTTAAAACTCACCGATACCAGAGCCTGTAACACGCTCAATGAATCGCAATAAATCATATACCTCTGGTAGTTGCGATTTTTAATGTGATCTAAGGCTGTTTGTATTGCATGCAACTCTGCAGTATAAATGCTAGTTTCTTGTGGGATCTTATAGGATAATGTTTTGTGAGGGAACACAACAGCAGATCCCACATAATGTTCTAACTCTGAGCCATCTGTGTAGACTGGCAGAAAGTCAGAATACTGCTGTCTATGTGATGCAAAGAGTTGCTGGTAGACAGATGGCGGTGTAATAGCCTTCTCCCAGATCTTAAGGGAGAAGTCGCAAGTTGGAAAATAAGCATGCCAGGGTGGAAAGAATTGCCTTGGAGACTGGGCAACGTTGTCTACCGTCAAATTTAGCTCATTCAGCAGCCCTTGAATGCAAATACCAAAAGGTTTGTTGGCAGTCCAACGGGTGTTGTAGAGGTTTTCCCCAGCGCGGCTCAAAAACGGATGGCCACGTGGGATGATCGGGCAGGGATTTTAATTTGAAGGTGTACTGTAAGGACAACTGCTTACGTCGAAGAGACAGAGATGGTTCATTTGCTTCAACGTAAAGGCTTTGGACAGGAGATGTGCGAAATGCTCCAGTGGCTGTCTGGATGGCTTGATGGTGGATTGGATCTAACCACCGAAGTGCACTATCTCTAGCAGAACCATAAACCTGAGACCCATAGTCGAGTTTGGAAAGTGTGCCCAGTAGAGACGAAGAAGGGTAGCACAATCTGCACCCCATGAGGTTGACGAAAGGGCACGAAGGATGTTAAGCCCTTTGACACATCATGTCCTCAGCTGATGAATATGTTGTAAAAATGTCAGCTTTTTGTCGAAAATAAGTCCAAGGAATTTGAATTCTGCTACAACTGGGATGTTATTTTGCCCAAGCCTTAATTCTGGGTCAGGATGAAGATTACGTTTGCGACAGAAGTGTACACAAACAGTCTTCTGTGATGAAAATCTGAACCCATTAGCCAAAGACCAAGCTGTAAGATGATCAATGGTTTTCTGCAGTTGCCTTTCAATGACCCTCATATTGCATGAATGACAAAATATAGCAAAGTCGTCAACATAGAGGGCATTGTTTACAGTGGGTGGAAGTTCTGTGATAGAGTTTATTTTGATTGCGAAAAGCGTGACACTTAGAACGGATCCTTGTAGGACTCCCTCTTCCTGAGAGAAAACTCGAGAGAGGGTGGATCCTAAACGGACTTGAAATTGGCGATTCGAAAGTAAGTTTTTAATAAAAACAGGAAGGTTACCTCTAAGATCAAAGTTATAGAGGTCTTTTAAAATTCCAAATCGCCAGGCTGTCATACGCTTTTTCAATATCAAAGAAAACTGCTACCAAATGATCGGATTTAATAAAAGCATCACAAATGGACGTTTCCAATCGGATTAAATGATCCAGAGTGGATCTATTTCTTCGGAAGCCGCACTGTGTCCTGGAAAGCAGACCATTTGTTTCTAAAAACCATACGAGGCATGCATTAACCATTCTTTCCAGGACTTTGCACAAACAGCTTGTCAGAGCAATAAGACGATAGTTACTTGGATTGCTAGGATCTTTTCCTGGTTTTGGGAAAGCAAGGACGATAGCCCTTTGCCAGGAATCCGGAAATTGTTTGTGAATAAAAATTCTGTTAAACAGAATTAAAAGGTGATCCTTAGATTGTGGTGAGAGGTGTTTTAACATTTCGTAGTGGATGTCATCGGGCCACACAGCACTTGCATGCGTGAGAAAGAGTGCTGCATTTAACTCTTCCTGTAAAAAGGGCTTGTTATACAATTCAAGCCCTTTTGAAGAGAAGTTCGGTGGGTTTTTCTCAACTTTCTTTTTCAGGGCCAAAAACTCTGCGGGAAAATATGTTATTGCAGAGATTTTTGCAAATGTTTCCCCTAGACTATTTGCAACTGCAGGTTGATCTGCAATTGGATATCCGTTGTGCTCGAGGATCACTGAAGGGCATGGTGAATATTTTCCCTTCATTTTCCGGATCTTATCCCAGACTACTTTTGGGCTAGCAGCCTGAGTTATGGAAGATGTAAAACAAATCCAAGATTTCCTTTGGCTCTGACATCGTACATAACGTGCTTTCGCACGTGCACGTTTGAATGATATTAAATTTTCAGTCGTGGGATATCGGCGGAATATCCCCCAGGCTTTGTTTTGTGCTTTTTTTGCTGCCGTGCATTCTGAATTCCACCAAGGTTTGGGGAATAGTGGGAACCGGCTGGATGATTTTGGGATTGCAATTGCAGCTGCTTGGACAATCGTTTCTGTGACATAAATGACTGCTTCATTGATTGGCTCCTGACTGACTGTACCGATGTCAAGGTTTGCCAGATGTTGAAAGGCATTCCAGTCTGCCTGATCAATCTTCCACCGTGGTAAACTAAATGGCAGACACGGTCTACCACTAGTTAGGGTGGTTATCACGGGGAAGGGATCGCTTCCATATGGATTTTCTTCTACCTCCCAAGTAAGTGAAGGAAGGAGAGAAGGGGAGCAGATAGAAAGATCAATGGCAGAGAATGTACGGGTAGGCACGTGGAAGAAGGTGTTTGTACCCACATTTAAGAGGGAGAGGTCATTGTCAGTGAGCATATGCTCTATGACTCGTCCCCTTCGATTGATGTTAGCACCACCCCACAGAGTATTATGTCCATTGAAATCCCCAAGAATTAAACAAGGGGAAGGCAATTGCATGATAAGATCATCAAGGCCTTTCTGGGGGATGTCAATCCCAGGTGGCAAATAAACAGAGCAGACAGTTAATAAGAACCCCACTTTAAGGCGAATTGCTACAGCCTCAATGCTAGTTGTAAGCTGCAAAAGCTGAAATGGGATCTGGTTGCCGATGAGGATTGCGACTCGTGGGCAGGACCAACCACAATTCTATCCTTATGAATGATGGTAATGTTATGCATGGTGGGGTTATCATTTGCCTTTAAATAAGTCTCCTGTATGCAAAAGCAAGCTGGTTTGTGCTTTTTGCAGGAGTGCCTTGATGTCATCAGTATTTTGCCGGAATCCATGACAGTTCCACTGTAGGAATTTAGCCATTATTTTGGCTTGGTGGGTCCATCAGGCGGCTTCCGAGGTGCTGAGGGCTTACCTTTTTCAGTTTTGGCTTTATCCTTCCGGGGGGGGAGTACGGACGCTGACCAGTGTCCATTTCCTCCTCAGCAAAGAGCTCCAAAACTGAATCTTCGGATACATCCTTCTGCTCGACATCCATGTTTTCTTGGGTACTAGGGGGTACTTCACCTTTCTTATTCTTTTCTTTCATAATTGCTTTTGTTACTTGTGGAGCATTAGGAGGTACCGATATAGGAGTGGCAGCTGATTGGTCCTTCTGTGCAGGTTTTTGGGAGCTTAAGAGATAACGTGCGATGGGAGTAAATGATTCTTTTGGAGGGATGAACATATCCGTCTGAGTTCCGATGGAACACCTCCTTGCTACCTTCTGGGCGTAGGTAGGTTTGTTGATGTTGAAAGGTTTCACCGCTTTCCTTGCCTCCTGGTACGATATGTTTAGCTCTGCCTTCAGCCGTTGAATTTCTTTTTCTTCTTTCCACCTCTGGCATGCTCGTGAATAGGCTGGATGTTCTCCTTCACAATTAATGCAGGTGGGTTTTGTGGCTGAACATGCTGTTGTTTCGTGGTCCTTTGCACCACATCGAGTGCATGCAAGGACTCCACGGCAGGCCATTTGAGAATGTCCATATTTCTGGCATTAAAAACACCGTAAAGGGTTTGGAACATATGGACGCACTGGACAGTTGATGTAGCCAGCTTTAATCTCATCGGGAGGTTTGGGCGAGTTAAAAGTCAGGATAATGCTCCTGGTTTTAACAAGTTTCCCATCCCTACGCGCACTAATTCTCTTGACGGCAATAACTCCCTGTGACTTCAATTCCGAGCAGATTTCCTCCTCAGTAACGTCGAGAAGGTCCCACTCTGAAATTACACCTCTTGATGAATTTAGTGTTCTGTGTGGTGTCACTGTTATAGGTATTCCTCCGACTGATGTTACTCGGAGTAGATGTTCAGCCTGTCATTTTTAGATTCAATCAAGAGATCCCCAGAACAGAGCCTCTTAACTGATTTGGGTGAACCTGCTA
The DNA here is from genome assembly GCF_048544385.1 of Mastigoproctus giganteus. Classification (NCBI taxonomy): domain Eukaryota; kingdom Metazoa; phylum Arthropoda; class Arachnida; order Uropygi; family Thelyphonidae; genus Mastigoproctus; species Mastigoproctus giganteus. The sequence continues at coordinate 35,919,692 of NC_143580.1, read as the reverse complement.
ACCCATCTAACCCTTTTTGTATAAAAAAGGGTGACATTTTACCAATCGGTTTTCCACTGGTGGAGTGTATAATTAGGAACCTTGGAACAGGCCCCGATGGTAATTCAGTTCGCTGCCTCTTTGTACTAATAATACTATCTGTGTCTTCGTCTCTGTTTGCAGATAGGGACCGGGTTGGGGCCCCTGAGAAAGTAAGTTTATCAGGATTCATGTAAATTTTAAGTGGTTCAGTGCCCGGGCTCCCCACCCACCACGGAGCCCAAAGGGACTCCGTGGTGGGTGGGGAGCCCGGCATGCAATAAATGCGCTCGGGAGTGGAACGCCAGGGCTACCCAGACACCATACCCGTACCACCGCCAGCCTGAATCCTGTCCCTCGGACCATGGGGGTAGGGGCGTGGCATTGACACGGTTGACCCTTGCAGGCAAGCCTACTAGCCAATTGATCCTAGCCGGGCCTTCCAGGACCACCCATCTTGTCGAAGCAGGGGCCAAAGTGGTGTATTGAAGCTGGGCCCCTCAACCACCAGGATCCCCCTTTCCGAATTTCCACGGGTCACAGCGCACGGCAAACACGCCGGATTCCATTGATGTTAGCCTGGAACCGAGGCTGTGGGCGTTGGATCCCAGTGATGCTAGTCTGGAAGTCCAGAAGCGTCACCACGTACAGGTGCCCACGTCGAGGGGTCACCCACAGTACTTTACATTGTATAATCAAGTCATTTCAGTGATAACTGGAGCAGGCAAGTATTGCTTATGAATTCTGTCCTGATCTCCATGGGTTCTTTACTCAAATCAGTGATCAAATCTAGGAAGATATTTCTGCTTAATTCATTGGCTACTTTAACAATAACTTGTCAAGTTATATTTTAATTTTAAAATTTATTTCTATTTGAATTTAGCACAAAATTGTCTCTCAAAAAATAATTAACACTATTATAGAGTTCAAAACATATCTCTAAAAGCCTTAAAACTACTTTTTAAAACAGAGTGATGGATGCATTATTTTTGAACAAGCCTGCAGCTACTTGTAATTCATTTCTGACAGTTCTGAAACAATTTGAAGTAACTTACACACATCTTTATTAGATGGAACAAATCTAATTTCTGATATTTTTTCCTCTTCTTCATCTTCTTGTACTGGGGTTTCTATCAACATAAATTTGGTGGGAGAAAAATAATATAATTACTAGATTATTACAAATTTTAAATATTAATTAGAATTCTAAATACTGATATAAAACTGAAAAAATTAAACATTATACATACAAAAACAATGCTAAAGTGGGCAGTGATTTTAAGAATTCAAGACTGCAGAAAACTTATTAAATAATGAAAACACTGATTCAAGTACCTTAAATATCTAAACAGAAATATGTTCAAAATTAGCGTGAATGTGTAAATTTGAAAAACATTTACAGTGAATCAAATCTCTTCAAATTTATCAAACCAATGAGTCAAATGAGAAAAACATATCTGAAAAGAAGATTTGCATACAGATATAAGGATGTACAAGAAAGCAATAAAAGATGCAGGGTTTCAAAACATGCTTCGAAATAATTTGAAAATTTATCTTTCTCTGCATTTAACTTGCAAGACCAAGTTTTGGCTGTCAATTTTCATACTCAGACTTTCCCCTCTGATGATTTTTTATCATTTTTCTGAAACATGCAAAATGGAGATAGGGCTGATTTGGCATAAACAATTTTTCTGTTTTCCATTAAAGCATTTTAGCTTCTTTATATGCTATACGATCAATCATGACAAGGGGAAAAAAAAAAAAAAAGCAACTTTATATAAATGGTCTTTTCCTCCTTCCTGTCTTAGCAATCCACATATATTACTTCAGAAAAAGATGAATGATGACATACTTTAACAGAAAACAAATCAAACAGCACTTTTTTGGTGATATATTACTTATTTATATAAGTAAATTCACAAACAGATCTATGCCAATTTCCACTTGAAGTTGTGCAAATAAGAATACAAAGCATAAGAATTTAAACACACACATCAGGTACTTCCTTTAATAATTATTGTGAGTGACTGATGTCCCATGTTACTCAGGCGTCTCCGTAGCCAGGTGGGAAGGAGCAGCAGTGCGTAGCACACGCTTCTTGATTAGACCGGGGTTCGAGCCCGTCACCACCAAATACGGAGGATGCGGAAAGGTCAGGGAATGACTACTGCATATTCCCGGAGCAATATGGCCTTAGTTGCTAATGCTCCTAAAAACCAAATAACAAACAACAAACCATGTTACTCAAACTAGTTAACTTATAGCAGTGCTCTTCAAACTTTCAACATCTACGGAGCCCTTGTTGATTCCAATTCATCGTTTCATGCAATAAATGACCAACATGTATTCAGTTTTAACGAAGCAAAAATAATAAATATTTAGCATAATTACTATAAATTACTTATTGCAGAAACCCTCGAGATGAAGTTATGCATAAATTCAATTAATATTCATAGATCATTTCTACTATCCGATGATTGGTCATTTATGCGCATGATTGAAGAACAAAAAAGTACTACATAAGACAAATTCTTCTGGTTAACTTTTTGGTTTTCTCTTATTCCTGTGAACATGTAGTTTCAAAAAGCCTCAGCCCAACTTAAAGAAGGAAGAGAATATTGCTCTATATGCAGTTAAGCTTTTTTACACCATTTCTTAAAATATTTTTTAATTTTAATTTTAGTTTTAATGTTTGGACGTGATGTTTTCCTTACTGGCAGGGGGTAGTGTTTGGAGCCTGGAGTTGAGTTGGACGTCCAACGCTGCTGTTCTGACAGTGCGGAAGACGTTTAATAATTTTATAAATATCATATCATTGTTACAAATTAATTGTTAACACGTTGGACTCGGAGAGTTGGTCGAAAGAAGCCCTCCGATAGCAAAAAATAAAGGTAATCCCTGTTGCATCTCATAAGATAATAGAATAGAAATAGGATAGGAATAATTGAGCATTTAATAGCTTTCTATTGTCAAATAATATAATTATGAAAAAAAAAAAAAATTATAATTTTTGCAAAACTTCAGAAAATGTCTTCTGGAACCCTAGAAAATGTCAATCAACGCAAAAGTTCTTACAAAAAAGATCATGGCCATATTTATAAAATAAGTGAAAATTTGTTTTTTCAACACAATTCCAAATATTTCATTCTTCGAAGCAATTTCACTCTGTAAGAACAAAGTAAAAATTGCTTCAAAGCACAAGAAATTAAATAATAAATAATAAATAATAAAAATAAATAATTTCTCTAAAAAATTTAGAAAAAATAATAAATCAAAATTAAACTGGAAATCTTAACTCTGACAGGATCTGTCTACGTGACAAAATTTATGATCCATATAATTCTGAAGATCCGGATGATATAATTTATCATATAAATAAAGAATTTTATCTTATTCAATCAAACTCAGTTACAGCTACCTTGGAAACTGAAAATCTTGCATCCTTTTCTTGACACAGAGGAAAAAATGCAAAATTGTTAGCATTACAATTAGGCTAAAAATGATTGGTCATTTTTAGCCTAATTGTAATGCTAACTATTACTATAATTTCATTATTGTCATTACAATTAGGTTAGTTTGAAAATAAATCTACATATAAATTGTCATTTTATCTGAGTTACAATATTATTAGTATCAACCATAAGTGCAAGGAAGCCATAGCATTTTTTTTTTTTGCTGCACAGCCAAAAAAAAAAAAAAAAGTAGATAACAAAATACAAATTACGATCCAGTCGCCCTTCCCTCCTCATGTAGGTAATTATCCAACCGACCCTTGAATTTCTTCAAAATGTTGGCCTCAACTACCTGCGGAGGTAACCTGTTTCAGTAATCAACTTGTTGACTAAAAGAAAACTTCCTACAATGTAGTCTAAATCACTTCCCCTGTAATTTGAATTTATGGCCTCTAGTTCTGGAATTCTTTATAATGTGAAAATTCTACCTTTGTTCATTTTACTAACCCCTCTCAAAGGTGCCTCATTGGCAAGCTCCATAGCCCACAATCAGTCTTTCCTCATACAATCGCCCTTTTGCTGATCTCACTGTGCGAGTTGCCCCTCTTTGGACCCTTCCAAGAAGCTCGATGCCTTTTCTCAGATGAGGTCTCCATACTTGGAGAGAGTATTCCAAATGTGGCCTTACAACTGCCTTATACAGTGGGACTATGACTTCCCTATCTCTACAGGATAACATTTGATAAATCATCCATAGGACACCATGGACTATCCTGGCTGCCTGTTTACACTACTCACAAAACTTTATATCTGTCTGTATTATAACTCCCAGATCCCTTTCTTTCTGTACTGTTTTTAATTTAACCTCGATTTATTTTGAGGTTGCCATACACACACACGTGCGCACATATATATACACATGCTAATATATATATTTATAATATATACACATGCTAATATATATATATATATATATATATGATCAAATTAATCCAAAAATTAAATAGAGAAATAAAAATTATATATTAAAATAAATAAGAAAAATAATAGGAAACGCTAACATCAGTGGTAGCAGAAAAGCACAATCCACTACATGTTGCGTATAATAAGCTAAATTAAAATAAAATATTGCCAGTAGCATGGCAAACCAGCAGAGTGAAAATGAACTGAACCAAATGAAATAACAATAACAGAAAAATATGGGGGGGTGGGGGGTTAAAGAAGAAAAGGGTAGTGTTGAAGCAATGTTCCTAAAATAATTTAGAAATTAAGCCAATTAAGAGAAATTTAGTGACGCCCCCTTGATGGCACCAGTTTCCGAATTATGTGAAATCTGACTAAGGTGGAAACTTAAACTAACAACATTACATGACCAAATAAACTGAAAATTAATAAAATAAAAGACTGACCATTATGCCCCATCTCGACAGAGGACCATGAGGCCAATAATAGTCAGGGAATCACTGCATTTCGAATGCTAAACAAATTCATACAACGACGGAATGATACTAAGGTCAAATCGCCGATGCAATAGATTTGCATAGCAATGGTCCTTATGCAGCGAAAAATAATAAAACAGAAAGCCTAGTACTTGCATGGCAAAACCACACCACTGACAAAACAATAGTTGAACTGAAAATATATAGAGGCAAATTAGGCTATAGATGTATATATATATAGTCTTATAATTAAATTAAAACGACAGTAACTGTAAATAAGTAAATAATATTTATGAGTCAATGCAGTTGCAAGCAATCATGCAAAGCACCCATAATGTCTATAATATTACAGATAATAGAAAGAATAAGCAAATAAATCCAACAATAATACCATCAGGGACCTAAGATAACGCAAAAAAAAAAAAAAAAAAAAAAAAAATTATCGCTTTTTACCGACAATCTAGATGACGTCAACTGGGGCCAACCACCCAGAATGAAGGCAAAAAACGACAAGAGGTTCTCTGTTTCTGTGATGATTAATATATGCTAAGTAATTTAAATCTAAACCAAATGTAAACCACTATAGGCCTAAAGTAAATCGAATATAAAACGAAAGATGATAATAAAAATTTTTTTTTAGCAATATTAGAATCAAAGGTAGGAAATATAAGTAAAATATAAATGTAAGCATATATTAATCATCGTTGACCCGACAGAGAACGTAATTTAATGATTAAAATAAGATTAAATATATAATACATACTACATATTGACCGTATCTAGGACATAATGTAATAGTCGTCAAAATAATATGTGGTGCCCCCTATGTGATGGATACGGTAAAAATAATTAATTAAATTAAATTACCCGAGCCACAACTTATATCTTGTAATGTCTTTAAACTGTCCTACACTCTTTATTTTTATTTCTCCGAAATTATTAGGGCAATCCGAGGACGTAGGAGAAACTATTTCTTATCTATACCACTATTTTTCGCCTTTGTGGAGTTCAGGTTCTATTATTCCTACTCCTTTAGTTTTTCTTCTTACTATCTGCATGTTTCTCAATGCGTTAATTTAATTTAATTAATTATTTTTACCGTATCCATCACATAGGGGGCACCACATATTATTTTGACGACTATTACATTATGTCCTAGATACGGTCAATATGTAGTATGTATTATATATTTAATCTTATTTTAATCATTAAATTACGTTCTCTGTCGGGTCAACGATGATTAATATATGCTTACATTTATATTTTACTTATATTTCCTACCTTTGATTCTAATATTGCTAAAATTTTTATTATCATCTTTCGTTTTATATTCGATTTACTTTAGGCCTATAGTGGTTTACATTTGGTTTAGATTTAAATTACTTAGCATATATTAATCATCACAGAAACAGAGAACCTCTTGTCGTTTTTTGCCTTCATTCTGGGTGGTTGGCCCCAGTTGACGTCATCTAGATTGTCGGTAAAAAGCGATAAATTTTTTTTTTTTTTTTTTTTTTTTTGCGTTATCTTAGGTCCCTGATGGTATTATTGTTGGATTTATTTGCTTATTCTTTCTATTATCTGTAATATTATATAGTCTTATATAGACTATATATATATATAGTCTATATAAACCAATAAAATCTCCACGCGTTCTACTTATATTATATATATATATATATATAGTCCCCACCCACCCACACGTATGTATGTTTTAGAATGTGTAAACACTCATTTAGCGTCTATTGGTGTTGTACTTCAAATAGTAATCTATTTGGACCTGATTACAGACTAGCTTATATCTGCCATAGGCTTCTGAGTCGCCTGATAATTTATATGCATCCCATGCATTTTTCTTCTCTGTCATGAGTCTCATTAGTTCATTTGATAAGTGGATTTAGGCCTAAACCCTGAACAATATTTCTTAATAGGTATGAAACTTTTAATAGCATCCATGATTAATTCCTTGAAAACTTCCCACTTAGAATTTACTGTTGGCAACATCGTCAGTTGATCACACTGTACAGAATTTAAAAACTGTCTGAGACCACTGTACTCACCTTTACGAAACCATCGATATTTAACTGTGTTTATAACACAGTTAAAGTAGATGGTCAAGAGACTCAAGACTGGATGTCTATGGTGGATTCCATAATTAACAGCCTATTCCCCAAAGATACATTGGATCTAGAATCGCCTGAACAAATGCAAATACGTCATGATAATAAAAAGTATGAAGGACCATCAGACATTGAACCTTTTCACTCCTGGATTTGGGCTCTGCCATGGCAAAGCTCAATGGTAAGAAATGCCCTGGTAAGAATTGACCTGATTGAGAATACAGCCAGTTAAATTTTTGCAATTTTTTCCACACATTCTTTTAAATTTGATGATTAAGTGTTTACTAGAAGGAATATTTCCTCGTCAATGGAAAATAGCTCTACTAAAGATACTACACAAGCCTGAAAAATTAATATCAGATCTATGGGCCTACAGACCTATTTTGCTTTTAGCAAACCTGGGGAAATTGTTTGAGTGAATGTTAGCCCCAAGAATCCAAAAAATGCTAGATCATCAGTTATGTTCAGAAGCACAATACGGCTTCAAGAAAGGATGGTCGACTGAAGATGCTATAAATCTTCTTACCAACTATATGTCCAACTCACCTACTAAATACGTACTCACTGTGTTTCAGAGCACATTTGACACTTTATGGTGGGAATGTGCCCTCAGGAGCTTGAGATCTGCAGAGTGTGATGCGTATATCTAGTGTTATGCGATCATACTTTAGCGACAGACATATTAAGGTGGTGGCAAAACATCTAACGTACTGGCTCAGATTTCAAGAGGATGCTCCAAAGGATCAGTGGTTAACGAGGGAACACAATGGTATCAGTAAGATAGCCTATGCGGATGACTTGGTGATCGTTGCTGATGGAAGCACAAGGAGAATAACTGAAGAGAAAATACAGCCTATCTTGGATGATTTGATGTAGTAGTAGTAATAGTGGCATGTGATGCAAGAAAGCAAATGTATGAGCTTATGCAGCATCAGCCAAAAAAAAAAAAAATCACACCATTCCCTCCAAATGCCTGTCCAGTTCCTCCTTAAATTTATTCAACCTATCAACTTCCACAACGACAGATGGAAGTTTGTTCCAGCAATTAACCACCCGCTGGCTAAAGGCAAATTTCCGCACATCTATTCTACATCTGTCTTTTCTTAATTTGAATTTATGCCCCCTTAGGTTCGTAATCTGAACAAGTGGAAGGATCCCATCAGAATTCAGCTTGCTCAACCCATTCAAGGCCTTATATACCTCAATCAGATCATCGCGCAGGTGCCTAGTCTCCAGCCACTACAATTTGCAGAACTTAAGCCTCTCTTGGTAAGACGATCCCTTCATTCCCCTCACCAATCTTGTTGCCCTTCTCTGTACACGCTCAAGTAAATCTACATCCTTCCTAAAATGAGGCCTCCAGACCTGTACGCAGTACTCAAGGCATGGCCTGACCATTGCCTTATACAGAGGGACAATCACCTCCTTTTCCCTGCTAGCAAAATTCCTATATATCATTGACAAAACCCCATGACCTGCCCTGGCAGCCTGTCTGCATTGCTCAGAAAACTTCATATCTGCCTGCACAATTACTCCCAGGTCTTTTTCATTTTCTACCACCTTAAGTGTAGTACCACACAGTTGGTACGTTTCTCTGGGGTTACTTCTACCCATATGCAGTACTTTGCATTTGTCAAGGTTAAACTTCAGTTGCCACTTCTTAGCCCATCTGCCCAAATTATCCAGATCCTGTTGCAGTAGCACACTGCCATTACTGTCATTAACAACTATGCCAACCTTTGTATCATCTGCAAACTTCGACATTAAGCCTGATATACCTTCATCAATATCGTTGATAAATATACAAAACAACAGTGGACCTAACACCGAACCCTGTGGGACTCCACTAATAACATTAGTCCAAGAAGAGCAGCACCCATTGATTACCACCCTCTGTCTTCTCGCACTTAACCATCCTTTTATCCATTGTAGCAACTTACCCTTAATACCATTCTGCTCCAATTTGTACAATAGTCTTCCATGCGCAACAGTGTCAAAAGCTTTCCTGAAATCCAAATATATGATATCAAAATTATTTTTTGCATCCAGTTCCTTTATAACCACATCATAATAATCCTATCAAATTTGTCAGACAAGACTTTCCCTTAACAAACCCATGCTGTGTCTGAATTATTGCTGCAGTCTTGTCTAGATGATCCTGCAATGCATCTTTAACCAGCGACTCCATTATTTTACCCGGAACAGAAGTTAAACTAACTGGTCTGTAATTACTCGTGTCACCCTTTGATCCCCCTTTGTGAATTGGGGATACATTTGCACATCTCCAGTCCGTGGGAACCTCCCGAATCCAAGGATGCTCTCATAATTATGGCTAAGGGTTTGCTTAGTTGCTTTGCCGCCTCCTTTAATATAACTGGATAGATCCCATCCACCCCAGGTGCTTTTCTTACGTTTAACTTCAACAATTTCTCTTCCACTTTGCTCTCAGTTATTACAAAATCATTAAGTATCTTGCTACAATTTGATAATCTTCTGCCATTTTCAAACCTTAATAATTCCTCACGTGTGAATGTAGATGCAAAATACTCATTCAGTTTGTTTGCTATCTGAGCAAGATCATCAACAGTCGAACCATCGATGTCGAGTGGACCAATCAGATTCATCCCCTTCCTTTTAGAGTTTATATAAGTAAAGAAATCCTTGCTGTTTTTCTTAGCATCTTTTGCCAAGGATTTCTCGTAATCTGCCTTCGCCTGCCGAACCTCCTTTGTGACCTGATTACAGATTAACTTATATCTGCCATAGGCTTCTGAGTCGCTTGATAATTTATATGCATCCCATGCATTTTTCTTCTCTGTTACGAGTCTCATTAGTTCATTTGACAACCATTTAGGCCTAAACCTTGAACGATATTTCTTAATAGGTATGAAACTTTTAGTAGCTTCCACGATTAATTCCTTGAATGCTTCCCACTTAGAATTTATGTCATGGGCTACAGTCAACAAACTGAAAATATCCCGCAGTAAAACCAGTTTTATGACTTTTAAGAACCATTTTAGCCACAATAGACTGCTCAGAATCCAACTAAATAATACCCAAATCCCCTATGTATCCCAAACTAAGTATTTGGGATATCACCTTAGATGATAAACTCAGTTTTCTGCCTCGTGTCAAAACTCAGGGACAAAATCCGTTTTTTCACAGCCTTAGTTGTCAGAGTCTCCAGGAAAGAGTGGGGATTATCAAAGAAAACTTGAAAAAACCATATTTTTTCCCTATTATATCATATGCAGCAAGTGTTTGTACCAAAAAAGTATCAAAGGTAAAAGTGAAACAGAAACTTATTTCCACACAAAGATCAGTTCTTCTGAAGATCAATAATATTCCAAGGACTGTTTCAAACAATGTACTCCAAATACTTGGTGGTACGATTCTTGTAGATTTATATATTGCATTTAGGGTTTGATTTGCTACCTAAAAAAAGAGGACAGTCTAAGACAATGCTTGGAATTATGACTGACCCAGCCAGCGACTTTAAAAGAGAGAAGAAAAGGCTTTGGAAGGAATTTACTGTTGTCTGGCAAAAAAGATGGGATAGGAGCGAATTTGGGCTTGTAACAAGAAAGTATATTGTGCAAGTGGAATTCTCAACAACCCTTGAGGTTATATTGAGGTTTAGACCTATGACAACTTATCTGCTAACAGGGCATGGGTCCCTCCGAGCTAAGTTATTTGAGCATGGCCTGGAGCCTGATCTGTACTGCACATGTGGGGAATATGAAATGTGGATTCATGTACTTCTGAATTGTCCGTTGTATTCTCACTTAGAGTGGATTTAATGTCTGCGGTTCCAAACTTATTGGAGAACAATGTAAATATCTTAGTTGAAGACCATAATAAATTTACTGCTTTGCAAACCTTCTCAAGATCAGTTTTCATATTGAGGACTCAGCTACGAACTTCAGCTTCTTCTGGGAAATGACTTCACAAATAATCAAAAGACAAAAGGTTTATGTGCAAACAGAAGATTTAAGTTAATTGTTATTGTGTTGACTTATATGGATTGTTATTGTGTTGATTTATGTTAATTAATGTATTGTATATATCTGTTTAATATAATAATTACTGGGTGTTAGTGAGGAAAATTTGTGGAAATTCTCCACTAGTAATTCATTTGTCGACACCCACTGGTACTGCACTACATCCGGTGGGTGCGGGATTTGTGCATTCAGCATAAATACAAAATGTAAACCTGGGCCTAGAGAAGGGCACCGGGCAGTAGCTGTTTTATATTGGCAGTGGTAAAATACCTCACACGTGTTTTTAGATTTAGAGTTTCTACGCCAAAACAGATGAACTAGGTGGAGATGGGCTTTTGCCTAGGATCCACCCTTGACTACGAGATACACGTACGCAGTGCATCGGGAGGTCAAATATAATATAATGTCTTATATATGTGTAATGAAATGTTAATGTATATAAAATTGTATATATATATCTTTTTGTAAGTATTGTATATATATTTATGTATTAATTGTGTGTACAAATAAATGGAAAGGAAAAAAATGGAATGTAAAACCAGTCAAAAAATAAAATTAAATAAAGTAACCAATGTCACCATCCCTCCTTAAATTTAGATAAACTTCCAATCACAAGAGTAGGCAGGAATTTCAACAATTACTCTTTGTCTAAAGGAAATCTTCAAAATTCTGAAAATTAGTAAATAATAGTTGAAAAGTAAGTTTAGAATTCATAGCTAAAAGCGAATACTTACTTTTGAGCTGAGCTGCAAATCAGAACAAATCTCAAAATAAAAGTTTATTCATGTACACAAACTAACATCAACTCAAGAAAAGAACTAATAAAAAGAACTGATAATAAAACTGTGCACCAAGTCTATAAACAAAAACCAAGCACTGCTGCAATGAGTTCAACCAATGTGCCGATATTTCAGTAATCATTCATTTCATATGCCTTTACTTTTATGGCACTCATTTACTGACCACTTAAGAATGACTGCTCATAGGTGTTAACAACACAGCACTTGGGTGCCCTTTGATATGTAACGCATCAAACACAGCACGTAGGTGCCCTTTGATGTGAACATGTTAAGATAAACTAATGCAAGCTAGTCGTGAGATTGCTGATCACAGATATAGAATCCCACTTGAATGTTATTTTCTGCTTCATAACTCACAACCTAAAGTTTCTGTCTTTTATAAAATTGTGTTTAGTTTATAGAAGTAGCTTTCCAAATTTCACCAGAAATAAATGAACTCTGATTCCAAAGTGATTTTTTTTTTGGCAGCGACTTCAAAAACAAGATGTATTAGCAATCCCAATAATGGTCTATAAGAAATATGGAATCAGGCAAACTTCAGTAGATTATGCTAACATTTATGCTGTTATTGAAAGAGAAGCCAAAAAATACAAGAACTAGAAGACTAAGCACCATCAACAAGGATGTAATGAAGATGGGATGAGAAAGAAAAAAAAAAAAAACTTTCAAGAGCCATATGAAAACATTAACATGCATTGAATCTGAGCTATTTGAATTAGCTTGCAGAGAATGAATTCTGGTCGAGAACTGGACAACTCTGTCACTAAAATACATGGAGAATATGTTAAATTTCAAACATTTCATTTGTTTTAAATTTCATTTTATTCTAAGAACACCTTTAATAAGCTACTCTAGCAGGAATGCAAATATTCATGCTATTGCACTATACATAATGCTTTTTGGATGAAAGGCAAGAAATAGTTGAAAATGGTTTACTTTATAATTTTATTCTTTATTCTGACACTATATTGGATAAGAGGATCAGCAAGTCTTACTGGATAAGAGGATATTTTCTTACTTTCTCTCTCTCCCATGCACCCTCTCTCTCTTAGTAATTCTATTCCGAGAGAGGGGAGCAGGAGGGAGAATGCCCAATATAAGCTTTGAAGTTCATGACACAGGAATAGCAAATGCAATAAAGGAATCAAATTCTGCATTAGTTTAGAGCGAGCACTGATTTTGGTACTACACATACAATTCCTTTTCTATTTAATTTCTTTGAAAATATTCTATATTTTTTTGTATGCCAAAACTATTCACTCTTCGTGATTAAAAGACAAGAGACATGGATTTGGCTATTAAGTAGAAATTATAGCTTCGGGTTATATGTTGTATTAATCCCATTCATTCCTTTAGCAAAAGCACATAAAACAAATGATGACTGATTTATACACACCGATGAGCCAAAACATTATGACCAGCGAGTCTTTATGCAAATCAAAGCAATTGCAGGCGAACTACGGCATGTATGCAGGTCGGGACATGGTATAAAAAATACCTGATACTGAGCTCCGTTAATCAGTGTTACTCTTGTTCTTCAGATGGGAAAGGCAGCGGACTTAAGCGAGTTTGACAAAGCCCAAATTGTAATGGCCAGATGGCTGGGTCAGAGCATATCCGAAACGGCACGGCTGGTGGGGTGCTTATGGTCAGCTGTGGTTAGTAACAAGTGAAAGTGGTCCGAGTAGGGGAACCCACGAACTGCTGCCGAGGAGTTGGACAACCACGGCTCATCGATGCTTGAGGTGAGCGAAGGCTCTCCCAGATGGTACGTGGCAACAGAAGGGTGACTGTGGCTCAACTTGCTAGTAATTGGAATGCTGGTGATAGGAGTAATGTGTCACAACACACAGTACATCGAACCCTGCTGAAAATTGGGCTGCGTAGCCCCAGGCGGTTCCAAGTGCCCATGCTTACCACAGTTCACCGGCAACAGCGCCTACAATGAGCACACAAACATCAAAACTGGACCTTGAGTGATTGGAAGAAGGTCGTCTGGTCCAATGAATCACGTGTCCTGTTGCACCACGTGGACGGCCGGGTACATGTGCATTGTTTACCTGGGGAAGTGATGGTGCCCCTGGATGAACAGTGGGACAAAAACAAGCCAGTGGTGGTGGTGTCATCCATGTGCCGGGCACTCTGATGTCTTCCACCTACCTAAACATCATTGTTGACCAGGTACACCCTTTCATGGCAACGGTCATCCCCTCTGGTGGTGTTGTCTTTCAGCAGGGCAATGCACCATGCCACACTGCCCGGATTGTTCAAGACTGGTTCGCAGAACACAAGAGAGACTTCCAGGTATTGCCCTGGCCTCCAAATTCCCTAGACATCGATCCCATCAAGCATTTGTGGTTTGTGTTGGAACAGCAATTCTCATCTGCAGCATCTCAATCACAGACCTTACAAGAGTTAAAGGATCTACTGGTTACGGTACCAGATACCACCAGACACATTTAGAATTCTTGTAGCATCCATGCCTCGCCGGGTATGAGTTGTTTTGGCTGCACGTGGAGGACCAACATCATATTAGGTAGGTGGTCATAATGTTTTGACTCATCAGTGTTTATCTGATTTTAAGTGCACTTTTAGGGCACCTTTACACATCTGTCTATTTCTGTTATGATAATTCATATACTATATCATAGCATTTGAGTTTTATTTATTTTTTTTTTTTTACATTAACCCAATGTTAGTGATACCCAAAATGTAGCAAAAATGGCAGCAGGTCACCTGACAGGTGCCAAACTTTTTCTTTAATTTTTTGAAAACATTTTGGGTTTTTTTGAATTCTGTTTAAACAGTGCGAATATCTCATCTTTTCTTAATGGACTGCAGTACTTATTTGTATACACTTTTTAAGTTCTAATAAAAAAAAATTAAAACTTTCGACACCTTTTATTTAAAAAAAAAAAAATCAATTCTGCTGAAATTCATAAAAATGTTTTAGGTATCAAATAGAAACATCAGCCTCTCATTCTCTTCTATTTTTCAGTTTAAAAAAAAACAACCATTAAGCCATTAAATTTCAAACATGTGCATGTATTTCTGCTTATTACATACATAAATACAGTCAAACGAGTATCAAGGGACTGATACTCGTTTGACTCGTTTGATACAAAATTTCCTAGTTATAACCATTATTGACTATATCTGTGATGAGTTAAATCTACCTCCTATTTTTTTTTTTAATTCTCAATAACTTGATAAAAAATTAGATTCAAAAAAACAAAAGAAATATTAGAGAGAAAAAAATATTAGTATATGCAGTGAAACTTCCCTTTAACGGACAGCCATGGGGAACGAAAATGTGTCCGTTAGAGAGAAGTGTCCGCTAACAAGAAGTCTGAGGGGGAAAAAAAAAGAAAGAAAGAAAAATCGTTAAACGTTTAATGTAAAATTAAATTAAAATATATACAGATTTTGAACAATATTTTTGTAAATAATATACAATTACATACACAAGAGATAAAGAAAAATCGTTAAACGTTTAATGTAAAATTAAATTAAATTATATACAGATTTTGCACAATATTTTTGTAAATAATATACATACAATTGTGCTATGCATATTATGACTTTATCTTAAGAAAAATACATACAGTAATCACTTATTTCCTTCTGCACCTTCTTCCGGCTGATAATTTTGTTTTCAACATTTGTTTGGAGTGAAGAAACCATCGAAAGTCCTTCAGTATCTTTTTCAGCGGCGAAAAACATTTTTAAACGATTGATTTGTAAGAGCGCTTCTTCTATTTTCATCGGTGGTTCGTCATTAATATGTTCTTCGACAGAATGACCTCCTTCCATTTCTTCATCCTCATGAGGAACTTCTTGAAAAATATCGATGATAATGTCGTTGATATCTAGAGCACTATCTTCTGTAGTGAGGTTTGAGTCTATATCTTTGTAGCCAGGGTCACTTGTAGCGGAAGTATCGTACATTATCAATAGATGTTGAAGTTCTTGTTCTTCTTGGTGCTCCACATTGCTGTTCACAACTTCAATTTTTGCGTTTGAGAAGCCAGACTTTACAAAACAGTTCACGACAGTTTGTTTTCTAATTGCGTTTACTGAAAAGGAAATCCATTGAATCGCATCTAGGATGCTGATTTTCTTTGCAAGGTCACTCACACATGTTACATTGTTCGTGTTTGCAATGAGATGTCTTAAAACACGTTTTCTGTAGTGAAGTTTAAATTTTTTTATTATCCCTTGATCCAAGGGCTGACACTCTGCAGATGTGTTTGGTGGCAGAAAAATGATTTGAATGTTGGACAATTCAATGTGCGGGTGAGATGCAGCATTATCCATGAAAAGAATAATTTTTCTGTTTTGACGAATCATGTTTTGGTTAAAGTGACTTATCCATTCGCTCATGATATCTCGTGTCATCCACGCTTTTTTATTAGACTTCCAGTCAACATCCAAAAGATTCAACTTTATGCCCTTGAAACAACGAGGATTTTGTGGTTTTCCTATAACAAGAGGTTGTTCAAAGTCTCCCAGCATATTTGTACACAATAGTACAGTCAAGCGTTCCTTAGAAATTTTTCCGCCCTGGCACTTTTCGTTTTTTAGACTCATTGTTTTTTCAGGAAGAGCTTTAAAAAACAACCCTGTTTCGTCACAGTTGTAAATATCCTTAGCTTCAAAATCACAACATAAATCTTCCAATTTGACGGTCCACTCTGTTACAACCCCAGTATCAACAGATCCACCTTCACCACTTACGGTTTTCCAAGAAATTTTATGCCGAGTTTTGAACTTGTCTAGCCATCCCACAGAAGCTTTGAACTCATTTACTCCCATAGATTTCGCAATCTCCAAAGCCTTTTCCCTAATAATAGGCCCATTAATGGGAATTTTTTTAGCACGTACGCGACAAATTTGAAGTCCAACAGTTTTCGGGAATGATTTTTGAACCTGATCATTTCCGTGTTGCCAAAATTGTTTGAGCAGTTCATTTTTTTTCTTTAGGATGTCGCTTACCTGGGTCTTCCCGATTTTGAATTTTGCAGCGAGATTGCGAACACTATTTTTTTGCCGATCATACGCATTAATGAGTTCGACTTTATCTTTTAAAGTTAAATGTTTACGAGAAGACATTGTGCACTTCACACGACACTGAACAAAACTGAAACTGAAAATACGAAAGGCCGACCAAATTCACCCCCCCTGCACACACCGAATTCATCAGAAGTTTTACACGTGTCTTAAAATTCTTGAAAAAGGGTTTAGAACTGCGACGTAAACCTTGATAAAATGCAGAGAATCGGAAATAGAAAATAAACACACGATTGGGGCAATACGTGGAAGAAAGTTCCTAGAAAAAGGGCCTTAAGCTCGCCCGCTGTCCGTTATGGGGAGATCAAATTAAGTGCTAATCTAAGCGATAAAGTGCAGATTGCCTGTCCGCGTCCGTTACAGAGAATGTCCGCTAGACAGAAGCTGAAAACACATTAAAACCAATGGAGGTGAGTTGGGGAATTTGAAAATGTCCGTTGTAGAGAGATGTCCGTTAACGAGAGGTGTCCGTTAGGAGGTTTCACTGTAGCTACATATTATTTGTATTAATATGCTTGTATAAATTACAATACACTTAAGCTTAAACAGTTATTTGTCTGTAATTTTAAAACCATACACTTAATGCTAAACAATTTCTCTGTATTTAAAAACAATACCAATTAATAATGAACATGATTTTCTGTTTCATTGGCATTGTAGATGTTGTCAGCGAAATCTTTCCTGATTTCTGCCCAACCACAGTCAATCCATTCATTTGCCATTATTGGATCTGCGGATCGAGATTCTCTACTAATTTTTGCATAAACTATGTTATGTCAGTTTTTAAATTAATCCAATCAACCGTTGTTATACAAAATTGTCGCATCCAATTTGTTAGCAAATTTTTCTGCTTGAGCCTTCAAGATTGGACCATCTATTGAAAATCCAGCACTTCTTTGTGTAAAGTGTAAGTTGTCAGATGGCACCAGGGGTTTCCCCGTTTCCGCATAGTATGTGTGGAGATATTCATCTGGCCATTTAGCCATTGGACTCCTGTTGGAGCCCACTGCTGTGTAGTGAACCATTAAAACTTCATTAATGTTTATAACCTTGAACTTTCTAATTTTTTTTTTTTTTTTTTTTCGATTATGTTGTTTTCCAGTGCCGATATGTAAAAATGTTTATTTTTCCACAATGTTGATACCTTTGAAGAGGCCACAGAAAACTTTTTACACACTTCAACATTTTTTGCACCCAGTTCTAACTCACGAATCGAGAGAGACTTTTTTTTTGTTAGTAGACATGTTTCCAAAGAAAGGGTTTGTTTCTAACTGATTTTACTTTAAAATGACAGTAAAGTGATCTACATACAAACAGTTATCATTTCCAAAATTCTTAGAAGTCCTGAAATAAATTTATGGTTCAGTGAATGAAAAACAATTTGTAAATTGGGTAATGCAACCACTGAAATTACAAGTGGAACGTAAATGCACTATTAGATAGCCCCAGTCCCCAAAAGGACAAGCTTAGGTCATAAACTGGCCCCTAATTTGATGCAGGTGGTCATAAAAGCTAAGTCCCCCCCCTTTCATTTTTGTCTATTCCAAGAATTGGGTTTTTTCGACTATCCAAGCAATTAAGAATTGTTTGCATAGTTACCAAAATTTGTACAGTATATCTGTGTAGTAAGCTCGTTATAACAGTGAACGATTGTATGGGAATATGCGTAAATTAAAATCATAATGGCTTTTTGCTCATTACAGCTATGATCTCGTTATTTCTGTGCTCGTTATAATCAAGTTCAACGGTATATTAAAAACTGAAAAAAAATATATATATATTTGACACTATTAGTTTCTTCCATTCCTTGGGTTTATTTCAAAATTTATTTCAAATTTAGTGTGCTGCACAGCATGTGAAATTTGAAATTACATATCTTGCTGCCCAAATGCAGCAGCCATCCAGAAAGAACATAATCATTTTTACTCTGTGAAAACAATAATAAATCTTTAAAAAACAAGGATAAGAATGTAGATGTTTACTCAACTAGTGTGAGAAGGAAAATAAATAACCCGAAACTTTAAACAAACACAGCATCGGCACTTGTCCGGTACTCTTCATGCTTATCATGCTACTCTTCAAGCAAAAAAACAAATAGTTAAAAAGATGGTAGCAGGTAACCTGACAAGTTCTTGCATGCAATTTCTGTACAAAAACCATAAAAAATATCACTTCAGAAACTAATTCAATAAAAGTTTCACTGTATTTAGGAAGGTAGGAAAGAATTCCAGATTTTTAATCAGCAATTAACAGTTAACATGGGAATGTTATTTTTGAGGGTCTACCACTATCACTTGGTTAAGGTAATGCTAATGCAATAACTATGTAACAATCCCACATGAAGCAAGTCAGCCCTCAAAAACAGAATGTCTTTATATAATACGCTACAAGCTAAACATATAACTTTTTGGTATATAGTAAACAGAATACCTGTTTCATCCAGATGTGCATCAATCATTAAATAAAGGCATTCATCGGGAAATGAATTTAAGTCTCTAGATACTGCATGAAGAGCTATTGCTGGATACTCAAGGGAAAAACCTTGACCATGATCACCAACCCATGACACACGACTGGCAAATACAAAAATTTTAAATGTATAATTTATAAATAATCAAATTCAAATAGCAACCACTTTTAAAATAAAGAAATAAATTTGTTTTTTTAATAAATCAGCAATGTCTGATTTAAAATGTCTAATTAATCAATATCATAACAAAATGTGTAATAATGCAACACAATCAGTTTTCTTGTTGAAAATTTTAAATGAAAGCGGTAATTATAGAGATCACATAAAAAAAAAAAATGTAAATCCTAAAATGCCAAAAAAGTTTATTGAGAACTGAGTTTTAATATATATAGAGAAAAGAAATAACTCTAGAGAAGAAATGTGTAAATCATGCCTATTGTACTCTTCAGCCTTCTGTTTGTTGTTTCTATTATGCTCAGCCTAACCTAATTCAAAACAAGGGATTTTTATTATTTTTTTTTCGAATATGGACTCAGCTAGTAGCTAATGATTCATCAAAATAAATTAAATACATACATTTTTTTTTTTTTAAACTATATCTGAAAATTAAACTTACTTTTTACCATTACTAAAGAAAACATCATTCCATCAGTAAAACTTGCATCAAACCTAAAGTTATTAGTCTGCAAGAGAAGCTAATACTGAAATCCCTTAAAACTAAACAATACAGAGTATTCATTACAAGAGCTGCATAAATTATCTGAGATGATAATTTTTAAACAGAACAAGATATGGCATGGAATATTTCAAATGATGCTTAAATTTAAAAAAAAAAAAAAAAAATTGCATCCATAACATGTTTAAGTGACAAAAAATATATAAGACCATCTGTGATAATTTAGATTTACAGCAGAGTCATACAACCGAAAGGTAAATGCCCATTTTCCCATCGCAAATTATCTTTAATTTTTTCTTAAACTCTGGTCTGATCATATCCGAAGAACAGTTCCAAGAAATATACAGTGTTTCAAAAATATGTGCAAAAAAATTCTGGGACATATTCTAAGATCAAAAATAAGAAAAGGCTGCTTTGTTTTATATCTGAAATAGGAGGGTGTACCATCATGCACAAATCACATTACATTGCAAAATGCAATGTGGTTCATACATGATGGTGCTTCCATCTTGAGAATATCTTCAGGCAATCTCAGCAAAATATCTTCCAAAAAGTATCAGTAAATTTGGCCAGTAAGTCAACATGGAAGAATACATGGCTTGCTTAACTAACTGACCATCAACAATATGCACCAGATGTTAATAAAGAATTGCTATTTATATGCCTTTACCATTACACCATGCAAATTTTCTTCCACCTATTCATGCAGATTGTGCAAATTGATGACTATTCTGTGCAAAGCTTTCTTCATCAGTAAGCAGTACTGGCCTCGCAAAACCAGGATCATTGAATTGAAAACAGAAGAACCATTAATAAAACTGTTGTGAGGGTAGTCTTCTGAATAACTATGTTTTTTTTTTTTTATACAGCAGGCCCTCATTATAACGCGGTTCGCTTTACGCTGTTCTTATATTATAACCCATATCTGACTATAACGCTGTCACAAATCACAATAACGCTCTTTTACAGATTGCATTTTTGGCATATGTAACAAATCGTTTCATTTGATAGAATCGATAGCTTGAAAATGAATAGCAAAACAGCATTAAAATGTTTCCCACACCGATTTGAGACATTGTCCCACACTCAGTGAAATTTTCTCGCATGCTAATTTAATTGCAGTACAGTGACTTGTTACGTAGTTCTGAGATCAACATTTTAAAAAATGATAAAGTATATTGCTTGTAATATTTGCTCTATATGCATTTATCCACAGTCTAGTCATTAACTCAGTACAGTATTAGACTGTGTATAATGGAAAGTTTACTCGAACATTGTATCATAATTAATGCAACCAACGCAGTTAAATTTTCAAAGTTAATAATGGCGGATAAGCATGAAAAAGCAACAACGTCTGGATGCAGTACGAAGACTATAAATGTTTGTTTGTTTGTTATTTGGTTTTTAGGAGCATTAGCAACTAAGGCCATATTGCTCCGGGATATGCGGTGGTCATTCCTTGACCTTTCCGCATACTCCGTATTTGGTGGTGACGGGCTCGAACCCCGGTCTAATCAAGAAGCATGTGCTACGCACTGCTGCTCCTTCCCACCTGGCTACGGAGGCGCCCACTATAAATGTAAGAAAAAGACTGAATTAGAAAATTAAACTAGACATTTTGAAGCGAATCGATTCTGGTCAACAACAAGCAGATGTGTGCCATAATTTAGTACTGGCAGGTTTAACTGTAAGAACAATTATAAAAAATAAAGAATTAATTTTAGCGGAGGGAAAGACAGCTGTTCCACTGCAAGCAACTAGGGCTAGGCCGGCTATTAGGATTAAAATGGAGACTAATTTTATTGAAGATAATATCCAATCCAGAATTCAGTTAAGTTAAATATTAAAAAAAAAAAAAAAACAGAGAGAGATTAGCCTCTATGATGATCTGAAGAAAACTCACCTAAAAAAAAAAAAGTGGAACCATTTAAAACTAGTAAGGGCCGGTTGAATAGATTTAAAATCTAAGGAGAAGCTGCCGCAAGTGCAGATCAAGGAGCCAAAACTTTCAAAAAAGAACTTGTTAAAATTATTGAACAGGGGTATTATGTGTTATACTTCTCAACAAGTTTTTAACATAGATGAAGCAGGACTTTTTTGGAAACTAATGTCTAAAAGAAGTTTCATATTGAAAGAAGAAAAAAATTTCAAAATTATAAAATTACAAAAAAAAGAGAGTAGACAGGCATAATGTTATACCTCTTGAGCATCATTGCCAGTTTTACCTCTTGAGTTTACCATAAGTTTTACCTCTTGAGCATCACTGCCAGAATCGACGTCTTCAGCTGATAAGTATGGCACTGCGGAGGTTGAGGGCTGTGAAGATTTAGAAGGGGTCAGCCACTCAACCTTACGAAAGAACATATTAATGGATGACTGGACGGTGGCTTTTTTCTTTTCATTGT
Organism: Mastigoproctus giganteus; assembly: GCF_048544385.1. NCBI lineage: Eukaryota > Metazoa > Arthropoda > Arachnida > Uropygi > Thelyphonidae > Mastigoproctus > Mastigoproctus giganteus. Next base: position 35,897,241 of record NC_143580.1, on the reverse strand, counting down.
AGATTTCTTTGTAGCAAGCATATCATTCACCCCTCTGTTAACTTTTAAGAATCATTTGCTATCGGGATCCATCTTCTCAAACCTCGCCATTGCTGATGCAATTTCACGAAATGCCATTGCCATCTCTCCAGTGATGAAGAGTCTCGGCTCCTCGTTTGGTTCATCTTGAGCTTCGTCAGCATTTTCTTCTTTCACTATCGCTGCCTGTAAATCAGTAAGTTCTTCGTTAGATAATTCCTTCTCTTCTTCCTTGTCTTTTGCATCAACATCCAACTGAAGTAGCTCTGCAACCTTTACAATCTTATCTGTAACCTCTTCATGTGATTCATCTTTTTCAAATCCTTTGAAGCCTTTTACATGCTGCGGGCATATTTTCTTCCATGCGCCATTTAAACAACTTTTAGTAATTTCCGCCCAGGCCTTATTAATGTTCAAGATGTAGTCGTAAATATTGTAAGATTTCCAAAAGTCTCTTAACATAAATTTTTTTTCTCATCATCCACTGCAGACAATGCCTGAGCAAATGTTGTGCATAAATAGTTGGTCTCAAGCGTAGATAGCAAGGTTCCTCCCCCCCCCCCCAAGAAACTGGGTTTTTTTTTGTCCAGCAAACAGGCAAGTCAACCAGAGAACACACGCAATTTACAGACAAAATAAATATGTGGTGTAGATGTAAAATTGTGCGTAAATAGTATGCTTTTAAATTCGAAATAAAACACTGTTTTCCATAGGTTGGATGAGTGAAGTCATGTTTGGTGGTAGAAATATGACTCTCATGTTCGAATTGAAATCATCTAGATGTGTAGGATGTCCAAGAGCATTATCTAATAGAAGCAAAATCTTGAAAGGAACATTGTGGTCTTGACAATATTTTTAACCTCGGGAATGAAGCAGCATTTAAACCAATCCTCAAAGAGAGATTTTGTTATCCATGCTCTCTGGTTTGATTGGAAATGCATGGTTAGGGTGGCTTTATTGATGCCCTTAAATGCACAAGGATTTCCAGAATGGTACACAAGCAGTGGTATTAATCTGTAATCTCCCGCTGCATTGGTGCCTCCGTAGCCAGGTGGGCAGGAGCAGCAGTGCATAGCACACGCTTTTTGATTAGACAGGGGTTCGAGCTCTTAACCACCAAATACGGAGGATGCAGAAAGGTCAGGGAATGACCACCGCATATTCCCGGAGCAATATGGCCTTAGTTGCTAATGCTCCTAAAAAAAAAATCAAATAACAACAATAACAATAAATAATAACCCGCTGCACTAGCCCCAAGCAAGAGTATGGCCCTATCTTTTGAAGCCTTGAAACCTTGCATTGTCTTTTCCTCTTTGGCAATGTATGTTCGATCCAGCATTTTTTTCCAATACAGAGCAGTCTTGCCAACATTAAAAATTTGTTGCGTTGAATAGCCGCCTTCATCAATAATTTTTTCCAACACATCACAAAATTTCTCTGCAGCTGCAGAATCGGCACCGGATACTTTAATATTGTGGAAACCAGCGCAATGCTTGAACCTATTAAACCACCCGTTGCTTGCCACAAACTTGACTTCGGGTTTGCCATACTTATCCTTAATATCTTTATAAATACTTGTTGCTTTTGCTTGAAAGGTCATTAGACTCAAGTTCACTCGCTTCTGAATCTGGTTTTCCATCCATATTATTAACAGCTGTTCCATCTTTGATATAGCAACTGAATGCTGTTTTGTGATCATTGTTGATCTTAAGTGCATTGATACTTTGACAAGTTCTTTTATACGCACACTGCCCTTTAAAATAGTATTCACTGTTGAAGCAGCGAGACCTAATTCCCTTGCAATAGATGACAAACTTTGTCCTGCTTCGTACTTCTTAACGAGTTTCAACTTCATTTCTAAATCAATTTTGTTTTGTTTCCTGGCACTACCACCACTTGCACTTTTTGTTGGTCACTTTCCCTTCGTTATTGTAATACGTAAATAGGAATGAAGAGAAGTTTCTGAAAATTTGTTTTTTATATGAGTGAAGGGGAACACATTTCACTATAATAGCGTAAAAACTCACATAACTGCAGTTATCGGTATTATCGCAAATGCAATGAGATCGAATTTACTACCCATTTATAATTAGATGCACGAACAGAAAAGCCCAATAAACCGGAAAGTGCAAATTGTTTTTGGGTCATGACCTCCAGAAATGTGCTTTAGAAAAATATCACAAAGGCGTTCAAAATTGATTCTTATAATGGGAACATATGATAACATTAAAAAAAAAAAAAAAACCCAACAATGTGTTATTTGGTTCACATTACGATATTTTCACGATACCTCCATTTATTCCTACGGGATGCAAAATAAGTTTCCATGATTTTTTGTTTGCACCGGCCAGCAAAAACTTATGTAAAGTCGAGTATTATGTAAGTCAGGGAGTTCCTGTAATAACCATCCTGATAGCCATGTCAACCACTGGCATGGTGCCAAGGAGTCTCTCTAGGAACATAGCAGCAATATGCCTCCTAGAGAATGCATATGTGGAACTCCAAAAAGCTGCAATCCTAAACACTTGTAGGATAGGGAGTTCCTCAGCCACCAGTAATAATAATAGGAACCGATCACAACCAACCAACGACCCAATGCACTTGGTATCAGCACATGTCGCAGAGTGGAAAAAATCCCATAAGAGAAAAGTCAATGATAATAATAATAATAAACTAAGCTATGAATTTATTAATTAAAAAATAAAATTAGTTATATTACAATATTAATTAATAGTTTAGTTATACTATTAATTATATCAAAATAAAATTATTATTCTAAAACCTATAGCTTCTACATAAAAACTACTTTTATAAAAACTGATTTACAGAATAAAAAACATAGTCATAAATCACAGTAGTTTACAACCATATCTATCCTTCAATTCACATGACTTTCGTTTAACAGTCAAGAAAATGCAAGCAGTTTTGTTTTATATGATTAAAACTCAGTTTTACATGATTTATTTTATAGGATTATTTTTTTTTTAATTTAAATTTTATATACACAATACATTATTATACAATCTTGTCTTCTTCATTTGCACTGTCCATGTGGAGCTAAAAAATTTTATAAAGCAAAAGATGACTGTTCAACAATATTCATTTAAATACGACACACACATCCACTTTTAATTTTGTGAACACACGTAAATTGTATATGCAATCATATACAATAGACAATTTTTCAAAATGCCTTATTCAAATGAGTTGACTTGTCATTCAATTTTATGATTAGTTATAATTCCATCCTATTTGTTTGTTATTTGGTTTTTAGGAGCATTAGCAACTAAGGCCATATTGCTCTGGGAATATATGGTGGTCATTCCCTGACCTTTCCACATCCTCCGTATTTGGTGGTGACGGGCTCGAACCCCGGTCTAATCAAGAAGTGTGTGCTACGCACTGCTGTTCCTTTCCACCTGGCTACGGAGGTACCATCCCATCCTGTAAGAAAATAGCCATCAGAAACAACATTTGAATTTTTTAGCCATTAAATTTAGGAAAATAAACTCAGATTTCATTTACTGCATTTAGCTGAAAGAATCTGAACTCCTTTCATAAAACAATTCCAAAAGTGGCATCAATATCACTTACTCGAAACAAACTATAGAACATATTGCCAACAGAGTATGCTGAGCCAACAAAAGCGTATTTAAACGTAATAATGTGCTAGGCTTGATATGCTTTCAAAATTTTCATTTCCTTGCTAGATAATTGGTAAGAAATACGTAGACATCTAAATCTGTCATACTTAGTACAGTAGCACTTTGAATGTCTGTCAGGGTACGGGACCAAGACCATGATAGATAATCGAATTGACGGATAATAGAATATGTAATCATTATAATCATTCCCTGAATGATTCCTTGTCAGGGAATGAATCATTCCCTGACAAGTTAGATGACCGGGTCATCTAACTTGTTTATTTTATTACATAATACATAACCTAATGAAATTTAATTAAACTTTAATTATTATTTATTTTTTACTGGGTCATCAAAAAATCATAGCACAGATATCTACATACATACCTATTTTTAATATTTTGACTTAATATTTTGTCTAGTAATGTCATAAAAAATTTAAAAGAAACAATATTACATAATTAAATTTCTTTTGTAAAAAAGCCAGTCAATTTATTTTGTTTCATTATCCCTTGAGCCTTTTGGGAGGTAATATTATTTGAATTTTACGCAAAAGTAACACTTGCTTAGCATCTGCTTCTTCTTGTACCTCGGAACCACTCAATACACTTTGACAACAATTTGTCAAAGTGCATTGAGTGGTTCGACATACAAGAAGCTTCACAGTGGCTAATTATGTTTGTTGTTCCATCAGCAGCAGCTTTTTCTTCTTGTTTCAGAATAATCCAAAATTGTCATCACTCTTTGCACAATTTCATTGTCGTCTAAAATTTCGCATCCAATGTCCACATCCAGCCAATCATTTACTTCCTCCATTGAAATATTTTTAAAACCAGGAACGTTCAACCATAACTGCAAAATTTCAGTTTCTTTTGTAATGTTTTCTGTATCAGTTCAATATATTTCTGGCCACAACTTATTCCACCTTATTTGTATTGTTTGAACTGGAACATCATTTCACGCATCAGCAACATTAAAAATTGTCTTTTATAGTGTAGCTTTTCCAAAACTCAATCACACCTAATTTATTTTTTGCCAAAACAAGTTTTTGAATGAACACTTTGCGATAACAACGTTTCACATCCTCAATCATGCCCTGCTCCGTCAGTTGAATGAGAGATGTCATGTTTGCTGGCAGAAAGTGGCATGATTTTTTGCCGTCATTGCTTTTGAAATCACATATGTCCATCAATTACTGCATATTGTCACAAACCTTTTGATGCCAAATGTGATCTTACACATGGTACAAATATTTTATGAAACCAATCATGAATTATATCTTGTCTCATCCATGCGTTGTTTTGTGAGAAATATTTAACTGGCAAAGCATTTAAATTAATATTTTTAAAATGATCTAGGCTTTTTTGGTTTTCCTATAACCAACGGCAATAACAATGGTATTAGCACATACCATTATAGTGATGTGATCTTTTTGCATCTTATATTCTGGTGCCATATGTTCAGTCATTGAGGCCGGTGTCTTTTGAGGTTAGTGCATTCCAATTAAGGTCAGTCTCGTTGCATTTGTATATTTGGTCTTTAACCAAACTTCGATCAACTATTTCTTTCTGTAGTTTTTCAAGATAAACAGAAATTGTTGTGCTATCTGCACTTAGCTTCTCACCCTGGATCAACTGTCGAATAACATGGCAAAACTTAAATTTGTCCAACCATCCGATGCTAGCCTTGAATGAATGATCTCTGCCTAGTTTTTTATTGATTTCTCAATTATTACAGGTCCCAACAATGGAATTCCTTGGCTACATTTTTGAACAAACCATTGAGACGTTGTAGTATCCAATTTTTAGCAAGCTTCATTGTTTTACGACTTTTAACATTACCTTTTAACATTCCATATTCGACACGTGGTTTTCAATTTTGTCTGCATCATGCTTTATATCATTTATTGTTATTCTTCCTATTCCATAAACTGATGCTATAGTTGTAGCACTTTCACTTTTCCTTAGATGATTGATTATTTCAATTTTTTGTGATAATCCCAACACTGCTCTCTTACATTTCTCTGTCATTTCAATGGGTTTACTAAATAAAAATTATTAAAATATGAAAAAAGAGGTTAAAGTACAACTGTATACAGTGAGTTGCAAACAAAGACTGAGTGACACATGGTGCCAATATCACAATGCATTACTGCGTAGTAGGTTTAAGTGATGGTTAACAGAGACTGACGGTAAATAGGGTGATGGACAATCGAAGTTCAACTGTAAGTGTACAGGTCAGTAAAACAGTATGATGGCACCTCCATAGCCAGGTGAGCAGGTGCAGCAGTGCGTAGCACACGCTTCTTGATTAGATCAGGGTTCAAGCCCGTGAAAACCAAATACGGAGGATGCGGAAAGGTCAGGGAATGATTACCGCATATCCCCGGAGCAATATGGCCTTAGTTGCTAATGCTCCTAAAAAAAAAAAATGAATAAATAACAACAGTATGGGTGGAACCAGGAACAGCTGAACATCCCCACTCCATTTAACTGACCTCTTTCTTCTAGGGGTCAACTCAATGGAGTGGAGTTGTTTGTGGAATTTAAGGTCTATGAAAATGAAAACTTTGTACATAAATTGGAGGGAGAGGTTAAAAAAAGGAGACCATATTTATTTGATCTGCACCTCCTTTATTAAAGGAGTTTCAAGGTTTCTCAATGCCAGGTGCCTGCTACCTGATAAAGACAGCTCTGGGCTATGGTTGGTTGCTTGAGTGGCAGAATTAAAAATTAGAATTTCTGATTTTTAATTGTGTAACTTTTACCAAAAACTAATTTAGCCACACTGAAAACAATCCATAAAAGTTCCTCTGATCCACACCTGGAAAAAATGTGTGGCTATTATATAAACACTACTGCAAAAGAAATGTTCAAAATTACACACATTCATATACAGTGGATGCCGGTTATTTGGGCCACCGGTTAATCGGGGCAGCCATTTATTTTTTTTATTTATTTATTTTTTTATATGAACCCCAAACACGAGAGGTATTAGAACCTATAGTACTTCGTACCGTGCTTGGGTTGGAGATTGAGAAGATGAAAGAAGATATTTGTTGACATTGGACTTGAACTTCTGTAGATTGTAATTTTCAGGAAATACGTATGAAGGAAGGTTGTTCCAGAAAACAGCACTTGAATGAATAAATGAAGAAGATGAAAAGTTGGTTCTGTGGGTTTGAAGTTGAACAGTAAATGGATGTTGGCTGGTGGCGGCACTTGTTCGGACTGTTTTGAAAGAGAGATCGGGAATTATAGAAGCCAATTCAGAAGAACAGTGCCCATGGAAGTATCTGTAGAAGAGGCATGCAGCAGAAACAGTACGTCTATGAGAAAGCGAGTGGAGAGACTCTGTTAGAGATGAATCATTAATTAACCTAACTGCCCTCTTCTGAATAGAATCAAGAAGCCTGAGAGAGGTTTTGGGGGCACCACCCCAGTTGTGGGAACAATATTCCATGACAGGGTGGATTTGTGATTTATACAGAGTGAGCAGCTGTTTGGAAGAAAAGTAACGCTGAGAGCGAAAGAGAAAACCAAGTTTTTTAGATGCAGAGGAAGCAATATTTGTAATGTGCTTGAGCCAAGAGAGATTAGAAGTTAGGGTAATCCCCAAAAAAGATATATCATTTTGCCTAGAAATCGGAGTGTCACAAAAGATAAGCATAGGAGCAGAAGAATCCTTTTTGCGAGATACAAGACAAGACTGAGTTTTAGAAGGGTTGAAATCAACTAAGCTGTCTTTGCCCCACTGGAGAATTACCTGAAGATCGGCATTTAAGGAATTGGGAGCAGATTTTCGAGAAGTTGAAGCTGATTGAGCAGGACAAGGTTTCTCAAAATGGAAAGTGGAATGCAGTGTGCTATCATCGGCAAAACTATGGATAGGATTTCCAGTCAATGGAAGAAGGTCATTAATATACAAGAGGAAAAGAGTGGAGGAAAGAACTGAAACTTGGGGAACACCGGCATTAGTGGAGAAGTTAGAAGACAGAGAGCCATCTACCATCACCCTCAGTGAGCGATCAGAGAGAAAACTGGATAACCAATTACTCCCAATTACAGTTGGCAAACCATAAGAAGGAAGCTTGTTTAGAAGACCTTTATGCCAAATACGATCAAAAGCCTTTGAGATGTCAAGAGCAACTACTTGTGTTTCACCGAACCTTTCCACTGAATTAGTCCATAAATGGGTAACATAAGCCAGAATATCACCAGTGGATCGACACTGACAGAATCCATACTGGTGATCGTTGATTAGACGGAATGTTTCTGGGTAGTTTAAGAGTTGGCGGTTAATTGATTTCTCCATTACTTTAGAAAGAGTAGAAGTAATTGCAATGGGACGATAATTGGATGGGAGGGATTTGTCACCCTTTCTAGGAACTGGCTGAATATGAGCAAATTTCCAAGCAGAAGGAAAAACACCTTTGGAATAAAGAAGTGAAAAAAGGCGGCAAAGAATAGGAGTAAGTTCAGGAGCACAGGTTTTGAGAACAAGTGAAAAAATAGCATCAGGACCTGGAGCTTTCTTAGCATCGAGATTCATCAAAATTGTTCTGATATCCTTTTGACGGAAGACCACAGGAGGCACTGAATGCAGCGTGTTGGGAATGGTGGGAGGTGTTTTACCAAGATCATTAATACATGAGCTGGAAGAAAAATGGAATGCTAGCAGGTCAGCTTTTTCCTTGGCTGAAGTGACAACAAAACCATCTGGTTTGGACAGAGGTGGGAGCAGAGATGGGCAAAAGTTGCGGCCAATAGCTTTGGCATGAGAGCAGAATGCTCGGCTACCATTAGGGCAAGGAGCAAGTTTTCTACTCTTAGCTTGTTCAAACTCTAGTTTGGACTGGTTAATAACTACTTTACAATTGTTGCGAGCTTTGGTGTACGCAGAAAATGAAACCGAAGAATTAGAAACAAGCCAATTACGATATGCAGCATTCTTCTCTTGAACAGCCTTAGCACATTTATTAGAAAACCAAGGTTTAGATAAAGGACGAGATTTTAAAGTGGAGTGTGGGATAAAGGATTCCATTCCTGCAAGAATAATTTCACTGACACGATCTGAGCAAACGTTGACATCGGAAGTTTTGAAACAGTAATCCGACCATGGAAAAGAAGAAAAGTCTCGCAGGTCATCCCATTTTGCATTCTTGTAATGCCAAACAACACGAGGTTCGGTATAGCCATGAGATAAAGGTTCCATTGGAGAAGAGACAATCACCAAACTGTGATCTGAAGTGCCTAAAGGACCTCTCACTTCAACCGTGTACTTAGAAGGGTTGTTTGTGAGAAAAAGATCAAGCGTATTGGCTGTATGATTAGAATTGTCCGGTATTCTTGTAGGTAAATGAACAATCTGTGCTAGGTCATTAGTAATTGCAAAAGCCTCAGCATCTTGACCTGCTGGGTCGGTGTGACTAGAAAATGGAAGCCAGCTGGAGTTGATCAGTGGAGTTGGGAGAACGGTAGAGACAACAGATGAATTTGACACAATGAGGTAGAGAAGATCAAAGGGAGGAGATTCCAAATTGCCAAGTCTCTGACAGGGAATATCAGAACGGACATATGCACAAGTACCACCTATGAGGCAAAAGGAATCGTACAGCGAATAATTTGGGCATCTGAGATGAGCAGTATTGAATCAACCGATAACTAAGTTTTTGTCAGAAAAAGTACATGGGGTTTGGCAGACTGCAAGTGGAAATGGACATCGTTGAGATTAGAATTGAGACCACGTATATTTGTGAAATGAATTAGGAAGTGCTTGGGAGGTTTAGATCTCTTCGAAGATAAGCTTGCTCTATTAGTTTGACAATTCATGGTGTATTCAATAGTAAGGAAAAGTGGGTGGGACATGCTGTATGAAGTAATGAAATTTTTGGATATGGCGTACACATGGTAAGAATATACCCAAATCCTTGACATAACGTGGCCTCGACAATGCTCCCCGCATACACACTTCTCTGACTCCCTCCAGTCACTATCTGGAAGAGTAGAGGTAGCAAGATTATACACTAGCTGATCTGGAAGCCTCCTAGAGCATTACCAATAGGTTCGGTCTGGTGTACAAACTAGCGACCGGCCTGCGAACACCATTTTAGAGCTGTATCCTCGAAATGTAAGGAATATTGGATCTTGCCACGACGTTCATCATAACCTCAAAAGTCATCAATCATACTGCATGATGGAAGAGATAGGGAAGGGTTGACTGGAACTTAGCTCTAGAGACTAAACATGGGTTCCACCACTTCAAGCCTCCAATAAGCAAAGTGGTGGTATTGCATCGGTTGTGAGAGTCATCTACCACCTAGTACTGCCTGGTAACATAGAGGGGCGGCTTTCCTCCATGTGGTGTGGGCGCCACACCTCGACCCCTGCTTACGTTGGTTCACACCTGGGTGCTCACCCATCATGTTCCTGTGCATGGAGGTTATACCCAGGATTACTAACAGTCCCACCACCGTGAAGGTGCAAGCAGAGGATTTGGCTGTCACAGACCGTCCGGACTTCGCCGAAATTGGGTCCACTTGACTTGAGTGTCAGTGTCACCCGAATATCAGTTCCATCAGCGTTTTAGACTCCCAGGTAGCATGTACGGCTTGTCTGGCATATCTGAGAGAATGTCTGTGACAACCTCAAGGACCACTGACAAGGACCACACACTGACAACAGTCCATAAAAGTTCCTCTGATCCACACCTGGAAAAAAATGTGCTGCTATTATATAAACACTACTGCAAAAAAAATGTTCAAAATTACACACATTCATATACAGTGGATTCCGGTTATTTGGGCCACCGGTTAATCGGGGCAGCCATTTATTTGAGGTAAATCTTAAAAAACAGAAACCAATCGAGAACATAGCCAGGGTTTACTTCGCTTAATTGGGACAGCATGCCGTTTAATCGGGGCAGGAGACTGCAGCACCGGAGATTACCCTACGATACCACGTGGTTCGGTCGAAATTCTGGAGGTCACAACCATAAAACAATAAAAACAATTAGCAGTCACCTGTTTATTGGGTTTTTCTGTTAGTGAAATCTATCATAAACGGACTGTAAACTCGATCTTACTGAATTTGCGATAATACCGACAGCTGGAATTCTGTGGGTTATTATGGTGAAATGTGTTTACACTTCCATGAAATCTTCAATCATATAAAAAAATCAATTTCCAGATCTTCTCTTCATTCCTATTTTTAAAGCTTTGTAACTCGTTACTCTGTTCTCACTTGCACATACCGTTTTACTTGCAATTTGTGTGTGCTGTGTTCTTTGTTATTGATTGCTTATCTTTTTACTGTTTTAAATTTTAACCCCCACCCACAAACAGAAATGTCAACTAGTTTAGTTAGTATGTACATATTACAGTGCGTATTGATTATTCCAATTATCATGTATATTCTTCCGATTTTCACGTATCATTTAATTTTTTAATTGGTAATGTAATAAAGGGTAAATTTGTGCTTAATATATCTTTGCTTTTATAGCCTGTGTATAATATTCCTCCTATTTTCGCTAATTAGAATCGCTGTTTAATAGAATTAAAATTCAATTCACAAACGTGATCACAATGACCGGCGCTTACTGCACATCGTATAATGAACGGTACTTTACTATGGTGACTCCATCGTAACGTGATTTGATTGTACAGTGAATCAGTTGTAAGGGGGGGTACATTGTATTTTTAACTATTTACGTGAAACTTTGGATAATTTGGGCAGCCGCTTAATTGGGCCAAAATGCACTAGTCCCGATGTGTCCCAAATAACTGGAATCGACTGTATTTAAAAAATAACAATAAATAAAGTAAATTGTACTGGGAAGTTTCTGATTACATATAGATTATCAAGTATTTATTATAAAATATAATTTCCTCTTAATATTACCTTTCTGCTATATATAATGTTCCTTTACCCAAGTCCCTGGACTGTATATGTGCAACAGTGTTTGGTTCACAATGTTTTATTCCTTCAGCAGGTGGAGGAAATGTCGTAAGAACCACCATTTTTCTGGCTGCTGGCTTGTCTACCAGAAAAATCCTGTAATAATAATAAAAAAAAAATTAAATCCCTAATATATTAAAAAAAAGTCATAACATAAAACTGTCTTTGCCAACATTATATTATGTTTATATATTTTTATTTTCAGAATTTATATACTTAAACATAAACTTACTACCCATAAATATGGGTAGAATAGAATGCAGAACAATTGTAAAAATCTGCCTTTAGCTAGCGGGTGGTCAATTGCTGGAACAAACTTCCATCTGTCATTGTGGAAGTTAACAGCTTAAATAAATTCAAGGCTGAACTAGACAATTTTTGGGACAAATGGGATGTTTTTATTTTTCTTTTTTTGGTTGATGCTATATAAGCTTGTTTTCTTACATCATATGCCTCTACTAATGCTACTATTAGAAACTGAACCCTGGTATTTTATAGTATCTCCATACACCTGAATTTGTGTCAAATAAATATGGCATGAATTCAAGGATTTTTTTTATGTAATCTTAGGCCATTACCAAAGCAATAACTGTGCTCATGCTTCAATCATGGCCATAACACAGTAGATAATGGCTATACTCTCTTACACTGTACTGAAATGTATGAGCTCAATTCCTGTTGCCAGTCAAAGTTGAGAAATACTTTTCATCAGGATTAGGAGGAAGAACTTCTGGATATTTTTTTTTTCATGCTGTAGACAAATTAATCAGCCTTGGATAAACAACATTGTGTAATCTTTTCTCCCTGTATTGTGGCCTTTTATCTTACAATACAGGTAACCCTGTGTAGAGCACATGCAATTTACGGATGGCCATAGGTACCTTACCTTAATGTAAACTCAAAACTTATGATGAAAGTAGCAGACTGCATATCATGTTCTAATGTATACCCCACTGGCTTCAATTCAAATAGCGTGTGTGTGTGTGTGTGTGTGTGTGCGCGCGTGCATGAGAGGGGGCAGGGAGATGAATATGGCTGAACTGAGCATGTTCCTCAATTCCATTCAGATCTAATGTGATGAGCAGTCACCACATCAACAAGATGTAAATGTAACTATTCACAAAGTGACTATCACCTTTAGGATAGAAATATTGCACAAAGTCTACATGTTTTTTTTTTACATATGCGCAACCTTCTACCATTTCAGTTTACTCATATGTCCTTTCAGGCATATTAGTAAGAGATGTGGGGGCACTGTTTCCATGGCTTCGATCACCCTCAAAGAGACTAACAAAGAAAAAAAAAAAAAAAACCAAGTATCTTTCTATGGATCGAAGGGTGATTCTGAACCTTGGCCTCCTTCCCAAATCCTGGATGTGCCACTGATTAATAGCACAGACAGCCACTATTTTCTCATCTTGACACAAGTTTGGTTTGCCAACTATGCTAATGGTGTTTAATATATAGAAGGTTGACACATGTGAATTACTAACTTGGATACCTGTTGGCTGGTTTCATTTTTAATGGCACACTGGCAACTTAAGACTTAAATATATATGTTCTTTTCACTATTTCAGTGCAAACAGGATAGGATCCCTAATTTAATGCTTTGGTTGGGCAGTACATGTATTATTTTAATTTTAATTAGAAATAAAATTAGACTAACTTACAAATATTAATAACTTACACTGTCTACTTAAATCATCTATATTAGACAATCTTAATACAATCTTTTCTCAGAAAAAAAAAAAAATCCTTTGTTGTCAAGAAAAAAATCTCTTTTTAGTATCTCATCATCAAGCAGGCTGCCCAAATTCTAACCAGAAGGTGATAATAGTTACTTCTCCAACACAGGACTACAGCCTATATGGCTGACAAATAAGTCTCAGGCTTTCTGGTACAGCAAAGTTATCTTGAGTTGTCTGTTATTTTGAGTTGGCATTGCAGTTGTAGTTTGACCTGAAGTATATATAAGTAGCATGGAATTTCCTAGGCAGCTTAGAACTTGAACATATATTCAAGTCCTAAGTTGCCAATGCACCATTAAAAATGAAACCAACCAAAATTTCTATATTCTTGACATATAGCAGTACATCAATGGAAGTCTTGTGTAAGGATGTCTGCTTTTCAGATGAAGATAGCTGCTGGAAATATTCCCCAAGTCAAAATCAATAGAAATAACTGTCTATTAAAAAAAAAGTAAAAAAAGTAAAGTGCAGCCATTATCAACCCACTGCAGGATGGAAGCCTCCTCAACAATTCATGCTGAGGGAAATGGACCATAATCTACCACGCTGGTCCAGTGCGGGTTGGCAGATCGACCGTATTCAGCAGTCACGGGCTTGAACCCCGGTCTACTCAAACTGTCTATTAACCTGTTGGCAAGTACATATATTCCACCCCAATGCACATTTGCATATGCATAAAAATATCTATATTCTTGAATGTCCATCCACTGCACATAACTCCTAGTAGACAGATTTTATCATTTTTTTTCTCTCAGAAAACTTAGTTATTCTCTATATTGCAAGTGTAAATAAAGTGAGACCTCAGTAATCCTTGGTGAATGGGACTGAGACTGCCTTGGATAATAGAAAACCAAATATGTCTTCAATTTTTAGGGGACTGGGATTCACTCATTACTGTACATTACTTATATAATTGTAATAAAAAATTCATAAAGTATTGTTCATATAATTGCAATAAAATTTATATATGGAGTAATTTAAAAAAAAGTTTTTAACTTATTAGCTTGAAAGCTTGATGTATTTTATAAACCAAAGACAGTAAAGCTGATAAATTTAAATTTCTATTAGAATTATATTGTGGATATTTTAGTATTCCTCTGGTGTTCACTTTTGATCTCTATCATTATTTTTTAATTGGAAAAGTTTAACTATAAAAAAAAAAAATTCTTTACCGTACTTACTGCTATGGTTACTTTCCAGAGTTTTGGTTTCCTTTTTTTTTTTTTTTAGCCTACTTCATACTTTGATCATATTTGATTTGATCATAAAGTAGTTGGGAATTTTTTTTTTTTCTAATAATAAGACAATTGTTTCTAAAAATGTTTTTTCAATCTTATGCATTATGTCAGAATTAAGAATAAAATTTTAAAGTTTCCCATTTTAAAATACTTTTTGCCTTTCCTCCCCAAAAAGTACTGATTGGTGAAGGCATGCTGCTGTTTCTATTGTTTTTTGCACATCCATTATATAGTTAAACAAAATGCAGTTCAACAGTATGCTTAAAGTGGGCATTATATGTAGTATGCACTAAGTTAATAAATTTGTAATTTTATTCTCTATTATGGAAATTAATAAAACTGTTTATAAACAAAATTCTAACTGCACCTGCTGATAAGTTTACTTTTTTCCCTTTTTTTTTAGTACACTGTTCTTGTTATTATTTACACTGCACATTAGCATCTAAGGCCTGTCACACTATTATATTACATGCACGCAAAACATCCTGGTTGGTTTTTATACTTTCCAGAAAAACTTTTCCAAAAGATTAAAAGGGTCACTGTCAAAAGGGTCACTGTTGGTTGGTGGAACAGACTTCCATCCCTTGTGGTGGAGGTTGATAGCCTAAATAAGTTTAAGGCTCAGCTGGACAGGTATTTTGAATGAACAGAGGGGTGAAGTGGAAGTGGGTTTTTTTTTTTTTTTTTGGTTTATGCTGCATAAGCTTGCTTTCTTGCATCAAATGCCTCTACTAATGCTAAATGCTAAAAAAAGTTTAAATAGATATGTAATTAGCTTTGGTATCTGAACGGCAGTTTTTGTTTTCCAACTAGAGCACTGGTTAAGAGTTGACATATGAGCTACACATTATCACAAACAATTTAAAAGTTTATCTGGTGCCACCCTTTTCTTTTTTTTTTTTTTGATTTGGTCAGCTAGCTTGGATAATTGAGGTCCTACTGCATGTTTTGGATGACTGGGTATTACATAAAAAGAAATATACTGAAAACTCGGCAACACTGTTTAAGTACACACTGGCGTTCAAAGAAAGTGCTAACCCCTTAAAATTGTAATTGTCATCTGAATAACGTAGGTATATGGCAATATTTCTTACAGATTGCATCAGATAAGTGATATTGTATCAGCTGTTACTTTCAGCTATATAAGCAGGCTCTACAAGAGTTGCAGTCATTCCTTGACTGTGTCAGGATGGTGAGTTACATGCAATTGATGCCACGAAGAAAGAGTGCTATTGTTGCTTTACATGAGGAAGGATGTTCTTCCAGTCATATTGCTTATAGAGTGTCTTGTAATCAGTCGACAGTGGTAGATTTCTTTCCAAACTCAAGAATACTGGTTCTGCTGATAGGAAAAAAGGAACCAGACGCAAACGAGTCTCTACACCAAAACAGGACCGCATTTTGAAGTGCTTATGCCTTAAAAACCGTAAAGCTTCTTCATCCGAGCTGAAAAGAGAATGGGAAGAACATACAGGAGTAGTAGCAAGTGCAGTAACAGTCAGAAGACGCCTCTTCAAAAATGGACTAGTAGCCCATCATCCTAAGAAGAAGCCCCACCTCACACAAAAAATGAAAAAGGACCAATTAATTTAGTGTAAGGGGCATGTCAAATGGAACCCCTGAGCAGTGGAAGTCAGTTATTTTCTCGGATGAGAAGAAATTCAACCTGCATGGCTCTGATGGAAGACAAATGATTCACCGTAGATGTGGTGAAGAATACCATCCAGACTGTATGGTGTCTACAGTGATATTCCCTACCAGCCAAATGATATGGGGGTGCATTTTGTATCATGGAGTAGGTCACTTGCAGTTTATAAAAGATTCCATAAATGCCACTGGATACCTGGCTATATTAGAAGGGAAACTGCTGCCAACCATTAGAGACCATTTCAACCTGCCAACTAACTGCACCTACAAGACGACTCTGTTTCTTGTCATCGGGCAAAAAGTGCAAGTATGCACTTTTGTAGTTACTTTAGCTTCATTTCTGCATTAGAGGTTCAACAGTAATGTGTTTACATTTGTTACAGGTGAGAAAATGGTTGGAATAACGGTCCATTACAACTCTGAACTCGCCAGGAAACAGCACAGACCCGAATCCTATAGAGAAATGTTGGTATCGTGTAGAATCTGCAGTTGTCAGAAAGAAACCAAAGACCCTTTGTGAACTTCAGGAAGCCATAATTAATGTTTGGAACCACAAACTATCAGTTGATTATCTTCAGAAATTGATCTTGTTATTTTTTATTTTTTTTTTTGGCACATAGGCTTCTGTGGTCATAATGCACCTCCCAAGGTTTTTGCAGTACAGTAAACCCCCGGTATTCGTGGGAGTTACGTTCCTGAGAAATGCCGAGAATACTGAAAACGCGAATACTGAGTTATGGCTCCCATAGTAATAAAGGGGTTCCGTTCCAAAGTATGAAATATATAAGAAAAACTAGTCTAAAATTTTGTCTATGTATGTATTATGTGTACCTTCATAATATGACTATGTACATAGACAGTACATAGTGAAATGCAAGCATAAGGCATCGAAATGAAAATAACAAACAATTTAATATTAAATGTAATATTTATTAGAAATTTCAAACAAATCTTTCAAACCAGCGCCTATAGCTAAAAAACTTATCCCGCCAGTGCTATCACCAGTTTCGCTAAAGTGTCGATAAAGGAGTTTTGCCTTTTCACGAATGATGAGTGAACTTAACGGAATTTTATTTTGAGTTCGGTCTTCTATCCACAGATTTAAAGCTTCTTCCATTTTTTTTCTAATTTAACATCACGAGTTACAGAGAATTTTTGAAGCAATTAGCGTGTTTTCACGGACACTATGGCGGATTTTTTCTTCCGATTTCTTGATTGATCATACCATTCACTCATTGATTTTATAATGTTTTGCCACTGAGGAGACACTTTCACCATTAGAAATTTTATCTAATAACTCAATTTTATTCCCTAATGTCATCACCTTCTTTGATCTTTTCACATTTCCCTTGTTATTCGTAGCCATATTTTTGTTCGGGTTAGAAAGAACTTCTCCACAATAAAGTCACTTTCTTCCATTAACATGCTTGAAAAACTCTGTTTTACACCACAAAACGGTAGATTTATCACTTTTGTAAGCATATCAATTTATAAATTGATAAATTTATTCAAGTTATAAGCATATAAATTAAAAGCAAACGACGAACCCTTCCATGACAAGCGCAAAACATATACTGAACAAGGATTAGCGAGAAATATCCACGCTCGCGATTTTGTCACCCCCTCCCCCCACCCACTGAGCACTGTTTTGAGCGTGAAAGATAATTCTAGCCACGCCCATGTTTTTCTATGGCAGAAAATGTTCACGGCGCTTTAAAATTCACATTTGTTTTTGGTTTCATTTTATATTAAATCAGCGACCACGAATACAGATACCGCGAATAGCGGGGGTTTACTGTACTTTGATCCAAGCCCGAGGCGGGAATCGAACCCGCGACCTTTGGGTTGCCAGGCAGGCACTTTACCCACCCGGCTAGCCCGGTCGGCCCAACTGATCTTGTCAATGCCTTGACAGTGTGCTGCTGTCATCAGGGCCAGAGGCAGTTAAACTAAATATTAGTTTGCACCTGGTGAACTTTTCATTTTTTTTTTTTATGTAAAATGGTATAAACTAAAGCAAACTGAGGGCTTCTGATAACATTTCAGCCATAATTGTCATGTTTACCAAAACTGTTGTATAAAGGTTGCAAATGCTCACTTTGGAATATTTTTAGAGCACCTGTCAAATATTACTTAGCTTTGCCTTAACTATTAATAAATATCATTTGTTTATATTTCTATTTGTGATGCTAGTCAATGTAACATACCATCGCGAGAAAGGGTTAGAAATGTGAGATTCCTAGGTGATGCACTTTCTTTGAACACCAGTGTATGTTTCATAGTCCTTGGGAAGCTTTTAAGGTCAGGTAAATTCTACAGCACTTAGTTCTTTCTCCGCCCCCCCCCCCCCACAGAA
Organism: Mastigoproctus giganteus; assembly: GCF_048544385.1. NCBI lineage: Eukaryota > Metazoa > Arthropoda > Arachnida > Uropygi > Thelyphonidae > Mastigoproctus > Mastigoproctus giganteus. The sequence continues at coordinate 35,878,635 of NC_143580.1, read as the reverse complement.
ATCTATATATGTGCAGATGAATGTATGTTTTGGGTATTAATTGAGATGGAAGTCAGATCAACATCAAATTTTTAGCATATGTATAATTGGTCCCTGGGGAGGTTTCAGGTCCAATTCTGTAACCATAATACCACCCAGCCGCTTCCCCCACCAGAAATCTAGATAAAAATTTAAAGTGGCATTACTAGAAAAAAATACAGTTGGAGTTATATTAAATTTTCAGCATGTTTTGTTGGTCTTTGGGGAGGTGTCAGTCCAATTCCATAGCCCCTTTTTATTTCCCCTTAGAGAAACACTGTGATAAATATTTGAACAGCAGCTCTTAGATCCAGCCGGGGCCATGCCGAGCCATTTTAGTACCTGAGGCAAGAATGAAAAATTGTGCCCTACTTTAATCATGGCAATTATTTAATCTTTCTTTTGGTGCCCCTTTCAGCTTTTAATCTGAGGCAAGAACCTCATTTGCCTCACCCTCGGCACCCTCACCCTCTGGATTCAGCCCAGTATTCACTCAGTATACTTGGTAGCAGAGGATACCATACTCTCAGAAATACATCTTTTCCAGAAATTATCCAACTGTTCTGAAGTCAGCACATCAGCAGAGAGCATTATAAATCAGCAAGAAGATTACATTTCACTTGTGAGGGAACACGTAGCAACAAGTTTCAATTCATTTTTGTTAATCAAATTTTAAACAAATACATAAAATTTTTTAATTTTTACGTGTTTTTTTTCAAGTTCTCTGTTTTCAGCTAACATTAATATGCTATATTTCAGCACTTAAATTTCAAGGAATTTCTTGTGATCCAGCTATATATTCATATATCCATGTATATGATTTATTGGTGGATCATGAGAATTTTTCTTGTATAAATGCTTTACTTATCATTAAGCATTAAAACATACTACACAGCTTCTACCAAAACCTGTGATGATTTGGGAGGCATTTAGAGGCAAAAATTTCTTGAACTATTTTTTTCTTTGAAACCTAGTTTTAGAAAAAATAGTACTTAGTTTTGTAATGTCACTTCCTGTTTGTTAAGAGAATTTTTTCTCTTATAAACAATGTATTTTTTTTATTTTTGCACATTCTGGAAACAGCTTTAACAAGATGACTACATAAATGAATAAAGAGTTATTAAAAACCAAGTTATTAATGATTGACATATGTTCAAAACACAGGTTTTTAAAAATTGGAAAACTCTACTGCATAAATAGTAGTATAATTGAAAACGTTGCTTTCATAATCTCAAAATACTTACATCAACTGTTTTAAGTGGCCACCTTGAACCTTAAGCCATGCTTGGCTACATCACAAAACAGATGCACACTTTCACAATTACCCCTGCAGCAGATGAGACAAGTCACATAAACAGAAGTGCCACTGAACTGCAGGTAGAATAATATTTGGGGGGGGGGGGGGGTAAAGGCAAGAAACAGTTTAAAATGACACCTAAAATTTCATCCTTGATTCCAAAACTATACTGGATAACAAAAACAAGTAATAGCAACAGCAGTCTTGTTATCCAAAAAGAATTTCCTTCATCACCTCACTTCCACTTTTGTTTTGAAAACAAAACTCAACAAGAAAATTAAACGCAGGCAGTTCACAGAAAAATGGATTTTTTTTATGTATAAACTTTTACAACTCAAAATAGGAACTGATGCATATCAAAATTGAAGAACATATTGAGCACATATTACAATCCACACTGATAATATATAATACAGTAAACCATTCCTTTAAGGTTATGCTATTAGTTAAGAAACACCTAAAATCCAAGGAAGTGAACGTCGAGTCAGTTTGGTGTGACGTAAGCATTGGGAGATCAAAATTGAGAGTACGAACGTGCTATAGGCCTAATGACTCTGATGAGTATAATAAGAAAATGTATAGGGAAATAGAGTGGACCAGTAAATCAGAGTCTTATAATGGGGGATTTTAATTTCCCAGATATTGACTGGAATTTGTGGGTTGGTCACTCACACACTATCAAGGCTTTTGGGGATTTATTGGATGATTGTTTTCTACATCAGCATGTTCGGGATGCAACTAGAGGGAGTAATACTCTTGATCTGATTATCAGTAGTGATTCTTCATGCATTAAGAATCTGCAAATAAAGGAACCACTATGTGGCAGTGATCGTAGTGTGCTGAAGTGGGATTTACTAAAAGAGGTAACTACCATTAGGGGTAAAGGGAAGGGTTTTTGCTTTTGTAAAGGCGACTACGATGGTCTGAGACAGAATTTAAATTCTATACAGTGGGACCAACTGATGATGTTACCAACAGCAAATTCAAAATGGAAGGCATTCAAAGAATTTACCTTGGAAGCTACTAGGCTTTACATACCAACTAAGAAATATTGTTCAAGGTTTAGGCCTAAATGGATGTCAGATGAACTAATCAGACATATGGCAGAGAAGAAAAATGCATGGGATACATATAAATTTAATGGGTGACATGGAAGCCTATGATAGATATAAGCTGGTCTGTAACCAAGTCACAAAGGAGATTAGGCAGGCAAAGGCAGATTATGAGAAATCCTTGGTAAAGGATGCAAAGAAAAACAGAAAAGAGTTCTTTACATATGTAAATTTTAGAAGGAAAGGGATGAATCAGATTGGTCCACTGGATATTGATGGTTCAACTGTTGATGACCCTGCTCAGGTGGCTAACAAACTAAACGAGTATTTTGCATCTACATTCACACATGAGCAGTTATTCAGGAAGGGGAGTGCCAGAGGTGAAGTAAACTCTGGCAGTGAGCTAGATGATTTTGTAATAACTGAGAGGAAAGTGGAGGAGAAATTGTTGAGGATAAACATAAAAAAGGCACCCGGGGTGGATGGGATCTGTCCAATTATATTAAAGGAGGCAGCAAAGGAAGTAAGCAAACCCTTAGCCATAATTATGAGAGCTTCTTTGGACTCAGGGGAGGTACCCATAGACTGGAGATGTGCAAATGTGACCCCAATTCACAAAGGAGGATCAAAGGCTGACAAGTAATTATAGACCTGTGAGTTTAACTTCTGTTCCAGGAAAATCAATGGAAGCACTGGTTAAAGAAGCACTACAAGATCATCTAGACAAGACTTCGGTTATAGCTCGGATACACCATGGTTTTGTTAAGGGAAAGTCTTGCCTAACCAATTTGATTGGATACTATGATGCAGCCACAAAAGAACTGGATGCAGGGAATAACTTTGATATTATATATTTGGATCTTAGAAAGGCTTTTGATACTGTTGCACATGGAAGATTTCTGCACAAATTGGAGCAGTGTGGCATTGGAGGCAAATTGCTGCTATGGATAAAGGGAAGGTTAAGGGGGAGAAGACAGAGTGGTAATCAATGGACAATGCTCATCGTGGACTAATGTTATTAGTGGAGGTCCTCAGGGTTCAGTGTTGGGTCCATTGTTGTTTTCTGTATTTATAAATGATATTGATGATGGTATATCAAGCTTAATGTCCAAGTTTGCAAACTATACAAAGGTTGGCAGGGTTGTTAAGGACACTACTGACAGTATGCTGCTGCTGCAACAGGATCTGGAAAGGTTGAGCAGATGGGCTGAGAGGTGGCAAATGAAGTTTAACATTGACAAATGTAAAGTTCTACTAATGGGAAACAGTAACCCCAGAGTAACGTATCAACTCGTCTGTGGTACTACACTGATAGTGGTAGAGAATGAAAAGGATCTGGGGGTAATTGTGCAGGCAGATATGAAGTTTTCTGAGCAGTGCAGATGGGTGCAAGAGTAGCTCATGGTGTCTTGTCAATGATATACAGGAATTTTTCTAGCAGGGATAAGGAGGTGATAATTCCTTTGTATAAAGCAATGGTCAGACCACACCTTGAGTACTGTAAACAGGTCTGGAGGCCTCATTTCAAGAAGGATGTAGAGCTGCTGGAATGAGTACAGAGAAGGGCAACAAGATTAGTGAATGGAACAAAGGGTTGCTGTTATGAAGAAAGGCTTAAGTTTTGCAAATTACAGTGTCTGGAGACTAGGCACCGGCGAGGTGATCTGATAGAGGTATATAAAGCCTTGAATGGTTTGAGCATGCTCAATGCTGATGGGATTCTTCCTCTTGCTTAGAATAATTACCTGAGAGGGCTGTTGTTATTGTTGTTATTTGGTTTTTAGGAGCATTAGCAACTAAGGCCATACTGCTCCGGAATATGCGGTGGTCATTCCTGACCTTTCCTCATCCTCCGTATTTGGTGGTGACGGGCTTGAACCCCGGTCTAATCAAGAAGTGTGTACTATGTACTGCTGCTCCTTCCCGCCTGGCTACAGAGGCTCCCACCTGAGAGGGCATAAATTCAAATTGAGGAAAGACAGATGTAGGAGAGACGTGCAGAAATTTGCCTTTACAGCGGGTAGTTGGATGGTGGAACAGACTTCCATCCCTTGTTGTGGAAGTTGATAGCCTAAATAAATTTAACGCTCAGCTGGACAGGTATTTCGAAAAAATCGAGGGGGTGAAATAGGAGTGTTTTTTTTTTGGCTGATGCTGCATAAGCTTGCTTTCATGCATCATATGCCTCTACTAATGCTAACAGAGAACCATTAGTATCTTCAGAAATAATGGACAGCATCTATATGGACTCTGTGATGTAACTCACTCAGTATAACAAAATCCAGCCAGTTGCCAAAAAAGGCTAACAAATCCCTCCCATTCAATTATTTTCCCACTGCACTTCTATTCTTTCAAAAGTAATGGAGAAATAAATTAACTACCAACTCCTAAACCATTTAGAAACCTTCCATATGACCAGTGGTTGCCAGTATGGATTCAGTCAATGTATATCTATTGGTGATACACTGGGTTATGTTACCCATCTGTCAACAAATTCTCTGGCTCTTGGCATTACTTTTCTTCTAAACACATATTCACTCTGTACAAATCTGAAATTTTTTTTTCTGTTTATTACTCCGGCACAGCAACCAAGTCAGTAGAGTTTACAATAAATCATCAATACAAATATTTGTATTCCGTAGTCACGGGCTTTAACCCCGGTCCACTCAAGGAAATCATCTCTCTCTCTCTCTCTCTCTCTCTCTCTCTCTCAGGGTAACTTGGGATTTTTTTTTTTTTTGGCTGGTGCAGCATAAGCCTCAGGCTTCCTTGCACCATGTAGCTAATACTAATAATAATAATAATAATAACAACGTGTGCTATGCACTCTTGCTCCTGACCACTCAGCTACGTCAGGCCTCTACCATACCATGAAATACAGGGTGTCCCAAAAAGGTGTAACCAATTTTAAATGTTTATAACAAATGTAATTTTAATGATAGAAACACAAAACCTGCACAAAATGTGAGAAAAACAGTTAAAGTTTTTACTGACATTCAACATGTGCACCACTTGTCACACGAATAATATCTAATCGATAATAAAGTTTATCCCATGTTTTTTTCAAGGATGTCACGCTTAATCATAGTAATTGCATTTGTAATCCTGCACTTTAAGTCTGCGATGTCTGCAACAGGGGTCTTTGATGAATCCCCATAAGAATAAATCACAAGGGGATAAATCTGGTGAACGTGGTGGCCACGCAATGGGACCATCACGCCCAATCCAACGGCCAGGAAACTTATCATCAAGAGACCTCCTCACACTCAAAGCCCAATGTGGCGGCACTCCATCCTGTTGGAAAATAACCCTATTTGGCAGTTCATCCAATTGAGGATACACATAAAGCTCAAGCATGTCCTGGTAATTATCCGCTCTCTTTTCTTCTTGAAAGAAAAAAGGATCCAATAACACGATCAACTATGATGCCACACCACACATTCACCTTTGGGCTATCTCGCTGATACTCCAGCATGCAGTGTGGGTTTTCAGTCCCCCAAATTCTGACGTTTTGCTTATTCACCTTTCCAAAAACATGAAATGTGCACTTGTCTGTGAAACAAATCCGTGTCATTACACATTCATCTTGTTCCATTTTCTCCAACATGTTTGTATTGCTCATTTAAAATTGGTTACACCTTTTTGTTCGTGTGACAAGCACATGTTTTATGTCAGTAAAAACTTCGACTGTTTTTCTAGAAACAGTAAAACATGTTTTACTATTTCTATCATTAAAATTAGATTTGTTACAAACATTTAAAATTGGTTATACCTTTTTGGGACACCCTGTACATTGGCTAGCCGGTTCAATTTCCATATTAGCATTAGTAGAGGCATTTGATGCAAGAAAGCAAGCCTATGCAGCATCAGCCAAAAAAAAAAAAAAAAAAGTAACATAAATAAATAAAAATAACCACTTCCACTTCACCCCTCTGTTCGTTCGACATACCTGTCCAGCTGAGCCTTAAACTTATTTAGGCTATCAACTTCCACGACAAGGGATGGAAGTCTGTTCCACCTACCAACCACCCGCTGGCTAAAGGCAAATTTCCGCACATCTATCCTACATCTGTCTTTCCTCAATTTGAATTTATGCCCTCTCAGGTGATTATTCTGAGCAAGAGGAAGAATCCCATCAGCATTGAGCATGCTCAAACCATTCAAGGCTTTGTACACCTCTATCAGATCACCTCGCTGGTGCCTAGTTTCCAGACACTGTAATTCGCAAAACTTAAGCCTTTCTTCGTAAGAGCACCCCTTTGTCCCATTCACCAATCTAGTTGCCCTTCTCTGTACTCGTTCCAGCAGCTCTACATCCTTCTTGAAATGAGGCCTCCAGGCCTGTATACAGTACTCTAGGTGTGGCCTGACCATTGCTTTATACAAGGGAATAATCACCTCCTTATCCCTGCTAGAAAAATTCCTATATATCATTGACAATACACCATGAGCTACTCTTGCAGCCCGTCTGCACTGCTCAGAGAACTTCATATCTGCCTGCACAACCACCCCCAGGTCCCTTTCACTCTCTACCACTGTCAGTGTAGTACCACACAGTTGATACGTTGCTCTGGGGTTGCTGTTTCCCATATGTAGTACTTTACATTTGTCAATGTTAAACTTCATTTGCCACCTCGAAGCCCATCTGCTCAACCTTTCCAAATCCTGTTGCAGCAGCATAGTGTCAATAGTGTCCTTGACAACCCTGCCAACCTTCGTATCGTCTGCAAACTTGGACATTAAGCCTGATATACCATCATCAATATCATTTATAAATACAGAAAACAATAAAGGACCCAACACTGAACCCTGAGGGACTCCACTAATAACATTAGTCCACGATGAGCAGTGTCCATTGATTACCACTCTCTGTCTTCTCCCCCTCAACCACCCCTTTATCCATAGCAGCAATTTGCCTCCAATGCCACACTGCTCCAATTTGTGCAGCAGTCTATCTGGGCAGTGTCCCCATAACCTCTCTCAAGTTTCTAGACCACCATTCAAAGGAGTGTCATTTGGTTAATAAATGACCCGGCCCTTACAAAGTCCCTCAACTCTGTCTCTAGACGTTCTGTTTCTGCTGAATGCCTTTTCTATAGATACTTCCATGAACACTGTTCTTCTGAATTGACTTCTATAATTCCCCCTTTCTCTTCCAAAACAGTCTGAACATATTTTTACTGTCCAACTTCAAACTCACAGAAAAAAACTTTTCTTCTTCCTTTATTCCTTCAACTTCCATTTTCTGGGACAACTCCATTCACACATATTTCCTGAAAATTAAAATTTACAGAATTTCAAGTCTAATGTCAACAAGTATCTTCTTTCATCTTTTTAAACTTCAATCCACACATGGTACTGAAATGGGGTCTATATGATCTCATAAACACTTTATTGCATTTAAATCAAGTGATTGGGGTGGCCACAGCATAATTTGCAATATCCCCCTCCTGCACAGCTTAGAGGTGTGCTTTGGATCATTGTCTTATAATATAAAATTTCTTCTACAAAGTCTAAGTCCGGAGGATATTGCATTACATTCAAGAATATTTTTATAGCCTTCCTTCAATTCTGACGACGTCACCCAGTCCAGAAAAATGGAAGCAGCCACAAATCATGATGGAACCACCATAGTGCTGACCATACTATGCACTAAACAATATGGCACCATTTTTTTTTTTTTTAAGTAATTATCTCAAATTCTACACTTGGATCCAAAAATTTCAAATTTGGATTTATCTGCCCACTGCACATTATTCCGCTCTTCGATTGTCCACTGTTGATGGCACTTGGACAAAGTCATCGTTTTTTTTCGATTTTCTGGTTTTAATAATAATTTTAAAACCAGACTGCTACATTCCCATGAAGTCCTGCTTGTTTAAGACAAAGTTTTACAGTGGATGTATACACTAGAGTTTCTGTTCCTACTGAACTCAGCTCAGATTGCATTTGAAGTATGTCATTGATTGCATTTAGAAATCAGTGTTATGGTTTTAACTTGTGCTTCTGCTGTTACATGCAGTCGTCCTGATTGTGGTTTATCCATTAAACTGCCAGTCACCTTGAACTGTTGAATGGTAGTTTGTACTCCTTTAAAGCAAACACCTAGTTTTTTGCCAATACTGCTCATGGAATAACTTTCTATACACAGAGTTATAATAGCACTTCTTTTTTTCAACACTCTTACTTATTTCTTGCCACGTTTATCATGAAACATACAAAACTTACATTAAACACTTTCTAAGAGATGGGTGCTCAATTTTATAAGTTACAGCACCTACTCCTCAATTTATATAATTGCAAAACAATCTGGAATCTTCTATAATATTGAAACAATACTCCCACTTTCTAGAATCATCTAAAACTTTCTGCCACATTAGGAATCTTCTACATCTTTCAGGAATATTCTCAAATATTCTAGAAATTTAATTATTTAAATGTTATTTCAGTTTTTTGATTTTTATATGTAATAAAAATTGATAAACAAGTTGATCCAATTTTAATAAAAATTTTCAAAATTAATTGAAATGAAACAAAATTCCAAACTTTTAGGCTCCCACCTAAAAGTCTGTGCAGAAATCTGCTTTCAGCCAGTGAGTGGTTGATTGTTGGAACAGCCTTTCATTTGGTGTTTGGAAAGTAGACAATGAATAAATTTAAGGAAGAACTAGACATTACTGGGGGGGGGCTGGTGATGTGGGTAACATTTTATTTATTTTTTTTTTGGGTGATGTTGCTTTTTTTTGCATCATTTGCCACAACTAAACTATATGTTTAAAAAACTGGTGTAAATTATGTTTAGTACTTAAAAATACCATAAAAATGCAGAAAGTGTGTATCATTTTGGAATAACGTCACAAGAAGATGGCCATCTTATAAAAGAATTTATAAAAGTTTTTTTGGTGTTAAGTGTATATAATTTTTGTTTTGGAATATTTTTCACGATTTTTGCAGAACATAAGATGCCATCCGAGCAACCGGAGTATTTGTGTATATTCATACGCAAATGCATATTATACTTTTTTTCTTTTTTTTTTTTTTTCAGCTTACAAACTGAATTAATGGACCAGTTTTTAAGCTTCTGTAAAAGCATACAGGTCAATCCAAGAAGCATACAGTCAATCCAAGCATACAATCTAATACTTCAAAAGCACGTGAGATCTCTAAATGAATCAATTTTGAAAACTATTCGACACAGAGGTACTGTAAGAAGCGAAAGAGGTACTGTAAAGAAACTTAGCCTAAATGATGAAATGGCGGGGACATTTTAACTTATAACTCTTTCTTTTAAAAATTGTTGAATCGCGCATCACAAAATTCTCTGGCTACTTACGTATGAAAAGTCACACTAATAAAGTTTATTTTTAATATTTTATCTAAATAAAAATCACTTCACAATAACTAAAGCATATAACACAACACTAATGCACGCGAGTTACTAACACCAAAGAATTTTTCAACTTTCGTTACATAGCACCACATTACCCCACCTAGTGGCACGCATAACAAAGATAATAAATTTCGGAAAGTTTCATAACCTTTATACTCTCGTGCATAGTGGTTACGGTCTCTATTTCTACACCATGTGCAAATGCCATGGAATTGATTCTCAAGAGTAGGAATTTTAATAGGCATTTTCACACCGAGACCGACTTAGACAGTCTAAGGAGAGATTTGTTGTTGCAGTTTTGCACAAGAAATTTGGTTTCTTCATCCAGAACAAGCAAAGCGATATATTTCATATAGGGTTACCAAAGAAAAGAAACTCATCCAATTATAGTAGTAGTAATAATGGAGTCATGTCATGCAATAAAGCAAGCGTATGAGTTTATGTAGCATCAGCCAAAAAAAAAAAAAAAAAAATTTCACACATCCGATATCCCTAAAAGTTTGTCCAGTTCCTCCTTAAATTTATTTAAGGTTTCAATTTCCACAACGACAACAGATGGAAGTTTATTCCAGCAATTAAGCACCCGCCGGCTAGAGACAAATTTCCGCACACCTATTCTACAAAATGTCTTTCCTCATTTGAATTTATTCCCTCTCATGTTCGTAATCTAAACAAGCGGAATAATCCCATCAGAATTCAGCACGCTCAACCCATTCAAGGCCTTATAAACCTCAATCAGGTCACCTCACAGGTGCCTAATCTCAAGCTGCTGCAATTTTCAGAAATTAAGCCTTTCTTGCTAAGAGAACCCCTTCGTTCCCCTCGCCATTCTTTTTGCCCTTCCCTGTACACTTTCAAGCAACTCAGTATCCTTCCTAAAATGAGGCCTCTAGACCTGTATGCAGTACTCAAGGCGTGGCCTGACCATTGCCTTATACAAAGGGATAATCACCTCCTTTTCCCTACTAGCAAAATTCCTGTATATCATTGACAATACCCCATGACCGGCCCTGTCATCCTGTCTGCATTGCTCAGAAAACTTCATATCTGACTGCACAATTACTCCCAGGATCTATTTTCGTTTTCTACCACCCAAGGTGTAGTAGCACACAGTTGGTACTTTTCGCTGGGATTACTTCTACCTATATGCAGTACTTTGCACTTGTCAATGTTACACCTCAATTGTCATTTCTCAGCACCTCTGATCAAATTTTCTCGATCCTGTTGCAGTAGCACAGTGGCAGTAATGGCAGTGTTGCAGTAGCACACTGCCATTACTGTCATTGGCAACCTTGCCAACCTTTGTATCATCTGCAAACTTCGATATTAAGCCTGATATACCTTCATCAATATCATTGATAAATATAAAAAACAACAGTGGTCCCAGCCCCGAACCTGGGGGAACCCAAAAATAACATTATTCCACGAAGAGCAACGTTCATTGATTACCACTCTCTATCTTCTCCCACTCAACCATCCTTTTATGCATTGTAGCAACTTACCCTTATTACCATTCTTCTCCAATTTGTATAGCAGTCTTTCAGGTGCAACAGTATCAAAGGCTTTCCTGAACCCCAGGTATATGATATCAAAATTATTTTTTGCATCCAGTTCCTTTGTATCCACATCATAGAATCCCATTAATGGGATTCTATGACATGGTTACAATTTGCCAGACAGGACTTACTCGCTTACTCATCCCCTTCTGGTCAGTCTTACATAGATGTCACTCTGTCGAATGCAACATTCGGGAGATGCTTAGAAAACTGGACTGTTCACTCCTCTTGGTCGGTAAGCGACCACAATGTAATAACCTTTGACATAATATCTAATGAAAACGCAGCAGCTTTGAGAGGCACTCATGACTTACCCAGATACATAACTCGACAAATCAATCGGAATCCTTTTGAGAAACTACTTACGGAAAAATTTACGGATGAAAAACGGACAAATCTGACAGATCTTACTTTGGACCAACATCTAAAAGAATTGATGGCAATCATCACAGAAATATCCGACGAGACGATTAAGAAGAAACAGAGAAGACAAAATTCGGTTCCTTGGTGGTCCCAGAACCTTTCTATTCTAAGGAATCATACAAAGAGCGCAAGACGAGATGTTCAGAGAGCTAGGAGAGATTGTAGACCTGAAGACGAGATAAACCGATTGAATGAAATATACAAAAACGCGAGAAGGACATATTTCAACCATATTTACAAAGAAAAACGCTCCGCTTGGGAACGCTTAGTTAAACAAACTATGGACCAGGAGCCCTGGGGCTTGATCTACAAGCTGACTCTAGACAAAATTCATCCGGGAGAAATATTCTCCTCTGTACTTAGACCTGATAACTCCGAAACTCTGACATGGGCCGAGACTATGGAAACAATTTTGGATGAATTGGTTAGGCAGGATGAAACTGTACCAGAAAGTCCGGTACAAACAGGCATTCGTTTAGAACATCTTTCCTACGTAGGCCAAAGCCACGAAGATGATTTTAACAGACACGAGGTAGGCTTGCTGTTGCGACTTTGTGTGATGGCAAATGCCTTGGACTGGACCTACTAGAAGTAACTATAGTTAAAAGAATCTGGAGCACCTGTCCCCAACTGATGATGAACCTCTTTAATGCCTGCCTACAATATGGATCCTTCCCCTCTCCTTGGAAAAAAGCAAATCTTAAATTACTCATTAAGAATCCCAACAAAACAGCAAATCAGGCAAATTCATACCGCCCAATTGCTCTACTTCCTGTCTTCGGAAAAGTACTAGAGAAGCTGATTGAAGCGAGATTCCAAAAGCACTCTAAAGAAAGAAACCTAAACTGCAGATATCAGTTTGGCTTCACTGCTGGGATGTCTACAGTGGATGCCATTAAACTAGTTATTAATAACCTTTCAGCCTCCAATGAAAAGTATGTCCTCGGCCTCCTTGTGGACTTCAAAGGGCACTTTGGCACTGTTTGGTGGCAAAGTGTCCTCGAGAGGTTCCAAGAGGCTGGGGGTCTCCGTGCCCATTTATCGTCTCATCACGGATTATTTCCAGAATCGCTCACTTGTTGTCTGCAGTGGATCCTGCTCTGTTACGAAACCTGTGACTCGCGGTTGGCCTCAGGGATCAGTTCTCGGACCAGTATACTGGAACATGGTCCTTGATGAGTGGCTGTCTACCGAACGTAATTGCACTAAGATCGCATACGCAGACGATTTAATTATCCTTGTTTCTGGAAACTCCAGACTACAACTTGAAATCCGTGCTAACGAAGTCCTATCAGACCTAGATGAGTGGTGTAGTACACATAAATTAACTATTTCTGTTCCCAAAACAAAACAACTTCTTCTCACAGGAAAATTAGACCCAAATGGACCTCCAAGTATTAAGATTAAACAACAATCAATAAAATTAGTTAACTCGTACAAATACCTAGGAATTATGTTAGATAACAAACTTCAATTCCTTACCCATGCTAAATATGTACTAAGCAAAATCAAGACTTTGACAGGCAAAATAATCAGAATTACCAAAGGTTCTTGGGGTCTGAAACCCTTCACTCTCAAGCTGTACTACAAATGCATATTTATTCCTATTGTCTGTTATGCTGCGGGTGCTGGGGCCCCAGTATACGCAGAGTCACAGTGGAAAAAATCTTGATTTAAGGCCAGCGCTTCTTCCTGATTGCAACTTCAAGAGCTTGTCGCACAATTGCAACGTCGGCACTACAGGTAATCAACGGCAAACTACCAATTAAATACGAAGTGCTGTACAATTACTTTCAGTATTGTAGAAGGAAGGGTATTGCAGCACAGTTCAACCAGTTTTCTGTTAACCTGGACGTGCCAGTGAAAGAAGACAACACTATATTAAGAAACCAGTTTCTCCAGGAATGGCAAAACGAATGGAGTAATGCCAACACTGAAAGAATTACTACCCTTTTTATACCTCAAGTTGCCGAATTTGACAAAAAACATTGGCCCTGGTTTAACCCGGGTCTTCACCTAACTTTCCTTCTATTCGGGCATGGCAGCCAAAACTCAAAGTTATTTACTCTGGGTTTGGCTGCGTTTCCTTTTTGTAAATGTGGCTCAGAGGAGACAGTCCAACATATAATCTTAGAATGTCGATATTATGTAGACATTCGATTTGAACTTCAGGCCTTGACCGAAGTTTATGATGTAAATAACTTCACCAAGTATTTAGAATGTAAAGAAAATTATGAGGCACTGGCTAACTTTGCAGACAATGCTTTCTGCAAAAGGAAAGGACTTGCCGACTGAGAATAATTATGTAACAAGCAGGAGCGGATTAAGGTCGGTTGAGGCCCCGGGCGCAGAAGAAAATATTGGGCCCCTTAAAAAAAAAGAGAGAGACAGGGAAAATAAAAATACATGTTACTTATTTTTTTAAATAAGTAAAAAATAGTATGTGCTATTAATGTTTTATTTCCAATAAAATTTGAATATAATATATGTATAATATAATTAATAATAGCATAATAATAATCACAAAGTTTTGAACTAATAATTGAACACATTAGTTTAACTATTAGTTGAACTAATATGTTCAACTAATTTGTTGGTTTTGCGTGGGCCCTTCAGAAGTCGGGGTCCAGGGCGCGCGCCCGGTGCGCCCGCCGTTAAATCCGCCTCTGGTAACAAGGTACTACCACTGTATATATTGCCTTGATATTAATCGAATGGTTACAGGACCTCTGATGAGGAAATTTATTTGTGTTTATTGCCAGAAGGCTATATTAGCGTTTAGAATATATAAGTCGATGTGCCAGATTTACTTTTGGGTGGCGGTGTCCTGGGACTTCGACCTCTAATAAGGTGCATAAATTGTAAATCTTAAACTGTATAATTTGTAAGATATATGTTAGACCTCATTGTAACCGAACTGGTTACAATGAGTTCTGACATATATCTTACCGCACTGTTCTAACTATCTGTATAGTTGTATAAGTTGTGAAGATTAATGTAAAAATTAGTGCCTTCAACAAATTGTAATAACTGATTACAATTTGTTGTAATCAGTCAGTTAGCCGCACATTATGGTCAAATGTGCGGCTATACTACATTGGTCTCAGGCAAGAGACTTATTGTTTGTAATAATTCCTGTGAAGTTGGTGGATCAAGATGTTTTGTAAAACCACAAATTGTAAATATTCTACAGTTACTCTTCAGTGGCGGATAGGGGAAACCCTGGAGCCCGCAGAAAATAATAAAATACTTTGAATACTTTTAAAAATTCATTCCTTTCGGCCGATTGCATTACTAGCAAGTCCTAGAATGTGACAATCACCATATGCAGGAGTGACAACACTGCATCGGCGCCCAGATAACAGAACAAACAGTGAAAGTGACCACATACCAAGAATGACCACCCAAAATGGAAATAGAAGGACTATGATCATGACCACGACCAAACTGGATGAGACCTTGATCCCATGACCAACGCCCGCATTCAACCGATCTGTGAACAAGTCGGTAGAGACCAGGTCCCTGGATGTACCTCCTGGTGGGGCCAATGTTGTGATGCTGTTCTGAACCTCCTGACCTAGCCACTCTTCAGCCAGGCTGCACACACGCCATATTGGCGACCTGTGCCGGCTCCCTTGTCTGGCCCTTTCTACCCCACCCCGGCAGGGGGGAGGAGCCGGTCATACTGTTTCCTCTCCTCCACGCCACCCCCATTCTTCCTTCTGGCAGGGCATGAGCATGCCCTACTGACACCAACTTGAGGCCTCCTACTCTATTGGCCTTATCCTTCCTCCTTTAACCCCCCCCAGTCTTCAGTCTCCCCCCTCTGTCTTTACACAAGCAAATACCCCCCGCACGTAAATTAAATGAATCCAAATTAACTTACGCCCATATTTCGGTCTTTCTTTATTCAAGCGACATCACCCTATGCAATCGAGAGATATAACACATATATCTATACATATATGTGTAAATATTTTTTTTTTTTTTAAGGTCCTAGCCACTGAAATCTCAGGAAATTAGGTGGCAGGACCTGCCAGAGTGAACTAAAGACTATCGGGTACCTGGTCTGCTTCCACCGGGCGTAAGTGGGGGAAACCCCTGGGGAAACGTTGGGCCTCAGAAGAGGTCCAGCGGCTAAATGGCCAGAGGAACAACGGTACAAAACACCACACTTCCATAATCCATACACTTTTAAATCTCTGGCCTTCCCAGTGAACTGGTACACCCACAATAAAAGCAATGCGGAGATGGGGGAAACCCCTGGTGCCGTTAGACACTGAAAACACTTACACTTACACTTACTAGCAAATCTTTGTAAATAAACGAATCATTGACTCGATTCACCGATCAATCCTTCTGACCATTACTCGAGCTTGCAGCACAGTGAGAACGGATGCCCTGCAAGTCCTTGCTGGTGTCCTTCCACTGGACTTAGAGATCATTTGACGGGGCCTCACGCACCACCTGGACAAGGGTATCCCACAGACATGTTTGGGATTCACCACCCACATTATCAATAGCAAGACTATGGAAAATAAAAAGCTGCATGCTCACCTGCCGCAGGTGTGGCAGGATAGATGGGCCACCTCGCAAAAAGGCGAAATCACCAGAAAGTTTCTGCCCAACATTGGGCAGAAACTTAGAAGTTTTTCCGAACTTCCCACCCTAGTTTTCTCCGGGCCTAAAAGTCACATACCTACTGACAGGACATGGAGCTCTGAATGCAAAGCTATCCCTACTCGGAATACAGGAAGATCCCACCTGCACCTGCGGGGGGGGCTGGAGAGCTGGCAGCACCTCGTACATGATTGACAGCTTTATGACGACCTCCGCAGTGCATTCATCACCAAAATACAGTATCTACCATACGGCCAGGAGCACCACACCTTGGACACCAGGGAAAAATATCAGGCTTTCTCCAGCTATGCACTGGCCCTGTTGACAAGACGGAGAGCTCCTATTGCAGCGAACCGCAACCAACCACTGACACAATAAGGAAATGAACAAACCTCGAAGGAAATCGTCCCGCAGAAGACGCCTGGAACCCAATGGCCTCCGATAATCAAGGCACTAAACCCTGAAGTGGACCTAAAGTCGAATAAATGAGAAATGACTCTATAAACAACATTGACGCAAACACCACATGGATGGGAAATGTCACAAGAAAGATCCCACAAACGCCGACAAGCAAACCCTGACCTTTTGACGGTAAAGACTGCAGAACGGACGGGAACCACCCCATGAACGATCAGGCTTCGGTCCGATCGCTCCTAGGAACGGACTAGGACCACTAGCAGCTCCGCTGCCAAATGCTATATGGCGAGCTGAATGGGGTACCCTAACCCTATTCATCTTTAATTCCCCATCCCCGGCAGGAGGTGGTAGATGACTTTCATCAACTGGTGAAATACCACCACTTTGTCTGCGTGCGTAGCACAGTGGTATCGTCACTGTCCTCCCCACACCGGGTGGAGTGGCCCTGGTTCGAATCCCGTCGACGACGCGAGGAACTTTAGTGGACTTTTTCACTCCGTGGCTGAGTTAGTTGGTCTCAGGCGTAGATAGCAAGGTTTTTCTCCCCAGTAACTGGGGTTTTTTCGTCCAGCAAAACAGGCAAATCAACCATAGAACATACGCAATTTACAGACACAAATACGGGTTAATGTTTTTAATTACGGGCAACCCTAAAATAATAATTTTTTTAAAATACCACCACTTTGCTTATTGGAGGCTTGAAGTAGTGAAACCCATGTTTAGTCTCTAGAGCAAAGTTTCCGGCATCCCCCCCCCCAATACTTCTCCTTCAACCCTTGCACGGTACTATGTACTATAGGTTTTGATACCTTTCGTGTTTGGGGTTTTCATAAAAAAAAAAAAAAAAAAAGGAGGGAGATTAGACATGCTCGGTTTCCTCCCTCCCCTGCCGACCCATCTCTTTGCCTGGTGAGGCATGGGCCTGCCTCACTGACCACCTGGGGTCGCCTTCTCTATCGGCCCCATGCTTCTGGCTTTCACCCCCCACAGTCTTCAGTCTCTTTCCCCACTCTACCTGTATACCTTATCCATGGCAGGGGGAGATAACGCTTCTTCGTCTCCCCCACCCACCATCCAAACTCCTCTCTGGTGTGGCATGGGCATGCCATACTGCCTAGCAGGGGTAATCTCCTCTATCGACCCCTTACTTCTACTTCTACCCCCTAGTCTTCAGCCTCCGCTCCCTCCCACTTTTATCTTTCATCTAACGTATAGCCCACACGTCTAAATTTAATAACAAAAAAATTCTGCCCGAGCTATTAGGCCTTTTAACACATCTCTCTAGCATTCAACCCCAACCAGCGATTTGCTAACAGCAATCTTATTAAGAATTAACGTCAAACGCTTATATATATATATTTCTTTTTTATTATTATTTTTTTTTTATTTATTTATTTTTTTTTTATTATTATTTTTTTATTTCTTATTTTTTTATATTTTTTTAAGTCCTAGCCACTGAAATCCCAGGAAACTAGGTGGCAGGTTGTTGTTGTTGTTTTGGTTTTTAGGAGCATTAGCAACTAAGGCCCTATTGCTCCGGGATATGCGGTGGTCATTTTCCTGACCTTTCCGCTTCCTCCGTATTTGGTGGTGACGGGCTCGAACCCCGGTCTAATCAGAAAGCGTGTGCTACGCATTGCTGCTCCTTCTCACCTGGCTACGGAGGCGCCTCAGGTGGCAGGACCTACTGGAGAAACTTGTCATGATTCTGGACACCCAGCTAGCCTCCACATGGCTACGTATGGGCAACGTCAGGCCCCACTAGGGGCCTGGCGGCCAATAAGCCGGACAAACAATGGGCACAACAGATCACACTGCACAGACAGGGCCCACACACTTTCAAGTCTCTGGCTTGACAGTGTACTGTCCTCGATACAGCGAACACACGCGGAGATGGGAGAAATCCCAGGCGCCGTCTGACACGAACATACCTTATACCTTATATACTAGCAAATCTGGGTAAAGTCCTTGAGCGCCTTATGGCTACTCGAGTCATTACACTATTTCTGATGCAGGATCTTTCTCCCCCTGCCAATACGGTTTCACCCCGGACGCTCATACTAAGAGGCTCTCTTTGATCTTGTGTTGCACGTGGAAAACTCAGGTGAAATTCGAGCTTCAATCTTTGTTGATTTTGATGGGACTTCGATACTGTCCCGCCCCAGGGCACCGTCCTGTCTCAGCTGGTTTGGTTAAAATGCATGACAAATTGGGATCTGTTCAACGATCAATGCTGCTTGTTACCTGTAGAGTCTGCTGGACCGTATGAATCCCTGCCATACAAGTCATCTCCGGAACACTCCCGCTGGATCTACAAGTTGTATTTAGAGGGCTAAATTTCAGAATAAAGAAAAGTATGCGTACCAAGATCTTAGACATTGAAAGAGATCTTGCAGCGGACCCCAAAGTTGAGATATCCCGCTATCTTAATGAGGTCGTAAACATACGGCAGACCCGGTGGGAAACCACCCCTCTCGGAGCTGTTATAAAAAACGTTATACCCGATGTTACTTACCCTGCGTCCAAGGCTGTGCAGAAGTGGTTCCCTCCAACATTGGAAACATCCTACTTGTTGACTGGACATGGATCCATGAATGCGAAGCTATTCCAACTTGGGCTGCATCCCACTGAACCCTTCTTCTGTGGAGCCAGAGAAGACTGGAGCCACCTCCCCTTTCACTGCAATTTGTGCATTGAGAAATCTGTTGAATCGCACACAGCTTACAGAAGACAATCTCGAGCGGTTACTCGAAAACCCTGACAAGTTCACAGCACTGCAAATTATGCAATGGATGTTTTTGCGTGCAGAAGACCACGTTACTGAACTCTACCTGCCATCACGAGGGTCGAGAATGCAGAAAGCAGAACTAAATTTAACTTTTTTTCTTTTCTTCCCGCGTTCTAGACCGTGTAGCATTTCTCGTTTATATATATATATATATATATATATATATATATATATATATATTTTTTTTTTTTTTTTTTTTAACGTGTGTACACAAACTGCATAGCGGATTCTCTTTTCTTTCACTTACATGTGTACACGAATTGCATGATGGTTCAGTCTTTTTTTTTTTTCTTCGCACCACGTCATTTTTTTTTATTTTATTTTTTCTTCCTTCTCTGGAGGATTTATGGCCTTAGTTGCCAATGCACTATTAAACACTAAACCTTCTCTGAAGTGGGCTCCCAGAAGAATCTGGCCTACCTTTTGGACATCAGGTGGGTCAGAGTCTCGATTTGAGACAGTACGAGCTCCATTGGGACTGGCCCACCTCCCCGTGGTGTGGACAGACACCAAGAACCATCTGTCCTGGTTACTGATGCTTCTGGGAAGCCAAGCGGCCAGAACACACACACATTATACACACAAACCTACACTACTCATATTTCTGTTTCTCGTACAATGGTGCTGTTCTTCACAGAGATACGAGGCGCAGTTGAACTCTCGATCTAGGAGTCGCCCCTTACAAAAACGCACGTCCACATATAACAAAATTCTTTAAAGTAATTTTAAGAATTATTGTAAATTATTAACTTTTATTTACGAAACTATACCACCTTTAGTCAAATAAAATGATTGTCATATAAATAAGAATACAAAACAATACTTGGCATATTACAGATGGTAAACCTCGACGCTAAATTTTGTTTAGCGTGATTTCTGTTCGGATTTCACTGGGTGCAACACCCCACCCTTCCTGAAAAAATTAAACCTTTTTTAACATGGTTGTCCGTCAAGCGCTCCCTTAACCATTTTTTTCCCGTGGGGAAGCAAAATGCCTGCAACTGTAAATGTTCTTTTTTTTTTTTTTTTTTTTTTTGTTGAGAGGACTAAAGGTAGAATTAAATAGGTCAATAATTAATGATATTAGTTCAGTGGGGTTATCTTGTTCTTCTGTCTTGTTTTTTTTTTTTTTTTTAAATTTATTTATTTATTTTTTTTTTTTCGGAAAGAAAGATTTCAACTAATGAAGTGTAGAGTATTGAACAGACATTTAAAATTAAGAATATACAAAAGCCTCATTAGACCAGTGGTGACATACGGTTGTGAAGTTTGGACATCAAAGAATAAAGATGAGCAGTTGTCGAGAGAGAGTTCGAGTGTAGAAATTTATGAAAAGTTTTTGGGCCCGCACAAGGCGTTCATGGATCCTGGAGGATCAGAATGAACCATGATCATCTTATTCAGAGTGCGGATCGTCAGATTTTTGAAGAGAGAGACTTGCCTGGTTGGGAAATGTTATGAGAATGGGTGACAGAAGAACGACTAGGAGTATAATAAAATGAAAACCTTCCGGGAGGAGAGCGAGAGGATGACGGCGAAAGAGATGAATGGATGACGTAAAATAGGACCTAAAGATCATGAAAATAAGAAGTTGGAGAAGTTTGACTTGCGGAAGGGCTTATTGGTGCCACATCGTTGAAAAGGCTGAGACCCACCCTGGATTATAAAGCCAGAAGAATATTTCATCTACTCAGTTAATTCTTAGTATTCTTATTATGCATCAAATCTATCTTGACGGATTGCATGAATCTCAATTGAGTTGTCCAGTGAACATGTGTTTAATTGAGTAACCTCCAAACTGTTCTTAATTCGAAATTATAAAAATGCTTTATTATTACTTATTACGACCGTCATAAGCAATCTCGTAATAAATGTGATCCTCATTTGGGCACTAATTCTACTAATCGAAACTTTGAAATTACAAATTTGGTTGCCATTTTTCTTAATCATGCTGCTTATGGTGTTCTCAGTTGCTCTTTAAAATTGCTGCTCGTAGATTAGGCTTACTTAAACGTGCAATTTGGGACTTCAGCAGAGTTGCCCATGTAATAGTAATAGTAATAGTAATCGTGGCATGTGATGCAAGAAAGCAAGCGTATGAGCTTATGTAACATAACAGCCAAAAAAAAATTCACACAACCATTCCCTCTAAATGTTTGTCCAGTTCCTCCTTAAATTTATTTAACCTATCAACTTCCACAACGACAGATGAAAGTTTGTTCCAGCAATTAACCACCCGCTGGCTAAAGGCAAATTTCCGCACATCTGTTCTACAACTGTATTTCCTCAATTCGAATTTATGCCCCCTTAGGTTCGTAATCTCAACAAGTGGAAGAATCCCATCAGAATTCAGCGTGCTCAACCCATTCAAGGCTTTATACACCTAAATCAGATCACCTCGCAGGTGTCTAGTCTCCAACCGCTGCAATTTGCAGAACTTAAGCCTCTCTTGGTAAGAGGATCCCTTCACCAATCTTGCTGCCCTTCTCCGTACACGCTCAAGCAAATCTACATCCTTCCTGAAATGAGGTCTCCAGACCTGTACGCAGTACTCAAGGCGTGGCCTGACCATTACCTTATACAGAGGGACAACACCTCTTTTTCCCTTCTAGCAAAATTCCTGTATATCATTGACAAAACCCCATGACCTGCTCTGGCAGCCTGTCTGCATTGTTCAGAAAACTTCATATCTGATTGCACAATTACTCCCAGGTCTTTTTCATTTTCTACCACCTTAAGTGTAGTACCACACAGTCGGTATGTTCCTCTGGGGTTACTTCTACCCATATGCAGTACTTTGCATTTGCCAATGTTAAACTTCAGTTGCCACTTCTCAACCCATCTTCTTCAAATTTTCTAGATCCTGTTGCAGTAGCACACTTTCGGATGTGTTTACTATTTACAAAATGTGTGTTCTACCAATCCCGGAATGTTAGTATTTGGAAGTTCTGCAATATTATTTTCTGAGATTTATCTGCTGTAATTTGCAATTGAGCTATTTTATCACCGCCTGTATGAACTGCTGCGCCCATTTCATTTATTGCATTCAAAACATCCACGGACTACACTGGACTTCAACGATTTGAATAGATCTCTGGCTCCACTGATTGACTGCAGCTCTTAAAAACATCAACTTGAAATGGTCTTGAAGACCTCTTGCACACTTCCAATATTCATAATAGACAAATCTCGTTCAAAACAAGTCGCTCCTCAATTTTAAACCAAAATTGCAAAATGACTCAAATTCCCATTACTTGGAATCCCTATCTAGCTAATCTGACATTTTCATTGCATTATTATGCAACTGTCTTTGATTACGTACCATTTTTATTTTACTGTTCTTTCTAGTATGATATTATTTTAATTATTTATTTTTAAATTAATACAATGAATGATAGAAGTAAACTGTTTTGAAACTGTTACTTCCAATTGCTCCTTTATGTTCTGTTATTACAATGTAAGTTGTATATACATACTGTGTTGTAAATACAGTTCCATTTTGTAATATATTGCCCGAATTGAAAAATCTGGCAATCAAAATTTAAATAAATAAAATTTCTGGAAACAAACAATAAAAAAAAATAATAATAACTGAGCAGTTGAAATCTGGTTTTCCGTAAAAGAAAAAAAAATTCGTTTAAACCTCAACAAAAATTTTTGTTGAGAGGTTTAAACGAGAGCAATACGTCATTAAATCAGAGGATGATCTTGTTCTTGAAGAACAAAACCGCTCAAAATAAAGTTTTGTTGATAAAAAATTTCAACAAAATTTTGTTTAATTTTAGAAAACAAAATTTGAAAAATATTGTTTGTTTTAAATTTGAAACAAACAACAATACTGTTTCAAATTTGAAAGAAACATTTGAAAACAAACAAACATTTGAAAAACAAATAAACAACAAATTTGAAACAAAAAGAAATTTTTTCAAATTTGAAAATTTTCTAATTGTGCTTGACACTATTTGAAATTTGGAAATTTTCAAATTTCGTTTCAAATTTGATTATTGTTGGAAAAAAAGCAACAAAATTTTATAAAACTTTTTTGTTAAAAAAAAAGTTAATTTTATGCAACAAAATGTTTGAAATTTTGTTCGGTTTTTTTCAACAACTTTTGTTCAAAAAAAATTTTCAACAAAATTTCAAAAATATTGTTGAAAACTTTTTTATTTTATTGTGGGTGTTGCATTTAGTAAACAACCCCATAAGCTTGAAAATAAGAATTTGAATAAAGGCGCTGTAGTCTCCGAAAGTAACAGCTGTCAGTGATTAAACGATTTTATATTTTTTATTTATATTACAGTCATACTAATAATTTAAAGCTGTTTTAATATTATTGCATTTTTTAGTAAAAGTATTACATATAATAAAAACTTTTCGAAATTTTAAAATAGAAAGTTTAGTTACAAAGTAGATATATAAGAATATTTTGCGAATTTGGAAAATGTTTCTTAAAATTTCACTTTAAAAATGTTTCTTATATGACAACCCGCAGAGAATATCACAGAAAATGCTTCTCCGGGCGCTGCTACCATTAAAGTTTGAGGTTATTAAAGACTGTGCTACAAACAAGGCAGCACGTCATCGACGTTATTCTTTCTTTGCAGCCTACTCTACTCGATTGTGAGCAGAAACGTGCTTCAAGTCATAAAATTCCCTGCTGCTGATCATAACGTCTCTAATACTGTCCAGAGAGGAAAAAGTACTTCTCCTAACTTATTAGATAACAACAAGTGTCTCTTCGCTGCATCTGTCTTTTCTTGGGACAGCTTTGTTTACTGTAATCCTGATCTGGAAGGCACTTTGATGACATGCTGACTAAACTGTGTTGTTACTTCTGCTGCATCGAAAACTCCACGAATCTCTAAAATAACAAAAACATGGTGGTCTCCCTCGCTCACTTATGTTATGGAAACCTACTGAGGCTAATCGCGACAGTGTTGCTTATTCTTCTATTGAATTCAATAGAAGTAAGATCCGTGCAAATTAATAAAAAAAATAAAATAATTAAAATTGATTTAATTAAATTTTCGTCATCATGCTGCTTATGGTGTTCTCACTTACCCTCTAAACTTGCTGCTCGTAAATTAGGCTTACTGAAACGTACACTTAAGAGAGACTTCAGCAAAGTTACTCCTTACTATATTTGAAAATATTTGATCTACCAATCCTGGAATTCGCAGTTGAAGTTGGCTTTCCTTATTGTGTTGATCTCATTAGAGTTTTGGAAAACGTACAGTCCAATTTTCTCGGATTTATTTGCTGTAACTCTTAATTAAACTATTTTACTATCTCCAATAGTGACTGATGCACCCATATCATTGACTGACTTTAAAACATCGACGTACTATACTGGAATTCAGCCTTTTGAATGAAATTATTTCTTGCTCCATTGATTGTCTGCAGCTCTTAAAAACATCAACTTCAGTTGCTCTGCAAGACTTCACAGACACTTTCCAGCATTCGTAACAGACAAATCTGACACAAATCATTTTGCTACCCACCCCCCATTTTTTTTTTGTTTTTACCAAAATTGCAAAATCACTCAAATGAAAGGAATTTAGTCATCTTCTCATCACAAAAAAAAAAAAAAAAAAAAAGTGCTTGCTCCTATTCCTTTAAATCTCTATCTAGATAATCTTTATATTTTCGTTCCTTTATTATGCAACTTTCTCTGATTACGTAAAATTTTTCTTTTACTGTTCTTTGTGGTATGTTATTGTTTTACTTATTTATTTTTTAATTAATACAATCAATAATACAAGTAAATTATTTGGAAACTCTTACTTCCAATTGCTCTTTAGTGTTTAGTTATTAGAAATATGTTGTATATACCATATATGCATACTCTGTTACATACCATATATACATACACTTTTATAGTATATTGCCAAAACAGATGGGATCTGTATTTCGTTTTTAGCAATATATATAAAAAAAAAAAAAAAAAAAATTGGGCAAAAACGCAAATGAATTGTAGATTCTTTTCTGGTGTGGTATTACAGTAGAACCCGGATAAGAAATTCCCGCATAAGAGGTTTTCCCCTGTACTACGTTTAGTTTCTTGAGTCCCAATTTCAACTCTGTATATTGTAACGTATTATTTTCCCGCGTAAGAAGTTTCCCGAGTAAAAAGTTCGTGATGAAGAAAACACATAGTGTACTATCTTAAAGACTTTTTCCCACTTAATACGTTTTTTAAATATAGAAATTATTTATTTTTAATATTCATTTGTTTTTACCTTGGCTAGAACTGGGGTTGTTGCGTACAATGGGTGTTGACGTTTCCTCACGGCTGTGGGGATTGCGATAACATATAAATATATGGATTGTAATAATTTTAAAACATTTAAAAAGTAGTGGTAAAAACATAAAAAAACTACATAACTTTTGGGAAATTATTATTCACCTCTATTTTCCTATATTTTTAAAATTTATTTCAAGTTTGGCACGTTGTGATTGCATTTAACTCCAGAGTATATTGCCAAATGTTTTTGTCTTGAAATTAAAAAATCTTTCAAGAACACCTCATAGAGGACTGTTGATGTCTATGGAATATCTAGAACATTCCATTGTTATAAACAGTCTACCGTACTATTCTTTATAGTGAGAGCGGTAAAAACTTTATCTGCACAACGAGTTGCAATGGTATTATTGACTACAAATCTTTCAAAAACACCTCTTGTAAGACTATTGATGTCTAAAGAACTGCCTCAGGAGCTCTTCTGAGAACCCCACACAGTTCTGTACAATAGACCATTAGTATTAGTAGTGGCAAATGATGCAAGAAAGCAAGCTTATACAGCATCATCAAAAAAAAAAAAAAAAAAACACTTCCCATTTCACTTATCCACCCTCTACAATCGTTTGACCAATTCTTCCTTGAATTTATTCAAACTATTCACTTTGTTCCAACAATCAACCATCCGCTGGCTAAAGGCAAACTTTCGCACAATCTATTCTAAAACCGCCCTTCGTCAATTTGAATTTGTGCCCCTCTCCCTCATGTGTGTGGTCTCATCAAGACAAAGAAATCCATCAGCACTGAGTTTCCTCAATCCATTCAAAGCCTAAAACACCTCAGTCAGATCACCTCACAGGTGCCTAGTCCCCCAGACTATAATAATTAATGATAGACACCAGCCAGGAATTAAACTAAAAATTTACTATACAATGAAATAATATACAATGAAATATGATGCAAATAAAATAAAACACTGATTAAATTATAGTTAAAATATAGTTAAAAACAATAAAATTAATTAAAATAAACTAGGTTAAAAGCGATAAAACAATACAATCTGGAGCTTTCGGAGAACTGCCGTCTCCTTCTTCAACAGCATACTACCAGTGCTAAAACACATCCTTAAGTAGCCGGTCCATGGCACTCATGCACGTGATCATCAGACACATGATCTACATTCTCCATGCGCGTATCGGAAATGGAAATGGCTCGGGAGCGTGTCAAACAGAAACGGTCATCCCTTCTGAGGACAACTGCCTCAAACAGGGGGTGTAAACGGATCCCCCTGTCCCTATTAATAGTATTGTGACTGGATGAACCGATTCGCAAGCTCTCGAGCCACTTGCGTTCCCAAAATCCATGGGCGCGGTCGGTAATGACCGCGTCTTCAGGGGAGATCCGATGCTGCTTTTCCCAGAAATGCTCTGCCACAGCAGACCTCGCATAGTTAGCAGTCTTGATAGCGGTCGTGTGTTCCCCCAGACGGTCCTTTAAACGTCGGCCCGTTTCCCCCACATAACACTCCTCACAATCCGGGCACTTAATCTCGTAGACCACATTGCTAGTATGGTCCTGGGCTACGGGATCTTTAACTTGGGATATCACTGTGTGCAACCTCCGACCCGGAAGTTGCACACAGCGAGTCTGGCACTCCCGCAATGCCCGTACAATACGTTCTGAAAGGCCC
Source organism: Mastigoproctus giganteus (assembly GCF_048544385.1). Taxonomy (NCBI): domain Eukaryota; kingdom Metazoa; phylum Arthropoda; class Arachnida; order Uropygi; family Thelyphonidae; genus Mastigoproctus; species Mastigoproctus giganteus. The sequence continues at coordinate 35,851,146 of NC_143580.1, read as the reverse complement.
GGATAGTAAGGAATGTATGCAGTAGCCACAGGGGCAGGCCACTCCCTACGATTGGACTCAACCCTATGAATATATTTGTCCAAGACCCTCTGGGGGTGTCCACATTTCCTGAGGTCTGCCGTGACTTTGCAAATTTCTATTTCCTTTTCTTCAGGGGTACTACAGTGGGTCCCCACCCTATTCAACAATGCCCTGGCTACACTGTTCTTATGATGACAAGCCTGTGCTGAGCTATAATGAACAAATTGGCCACGGCACATAGGCTTTCTATAGATCGTTGTTTTTAATCTAGATCCATCTCTGCTCACCAAGACATCCAGAAACGGGAGGGACCCAGCTTCTTCCACCTCCGAGGTAAATTGTATAAATGTGGAAAAGCTGTTGAGCATATTGAGCACCTCATCTTCCTTTCCCTTTTTTAAAATAGTGAAGGTATCGTCCACATATCTCCTCCACTCGCGCATGGGGAAATTCAACTGATGAAACACCCTAGTTTCCAGTTCCTCCATTGCCAAATTGGCCACAATGGCACTGATGGGGGACCTATGGCCGTGCCATGGACCTGCTTATACATAACGTCTGGGGGAACACACGACCGCTATCAAGACTGCTAACTATGCGAGGTCTGCTGTGGCAGAGCATTTCTGGGAAAAGCAGCATCGGATCTCCCCTGAAGACGCGGTCATTACCGACCGCGCCCATGGATTTTGGGAACGCAAGTGGCTCGAGAGCTTGCGAATCGGTTCATCCAGTCACAATACTATTAATAGGGACAGGGGGATCCGTTTACACCCCCTGTTTGAGGCAGTTGTCCTCAGAAGGGATGACCGTTTCTGTTTGACACGCTCCCGAGCCATTTCCATTTCCGATACGCGCATGGAGAATGTAGATCATGTGTCTGATGATCACGTGCATGAGTGCCATGGACCGGCTACTTAAGGATGTGTTTTAGCACTGGTAGTATGCTGTTGAAGAAGGAGACGGCAGTTCTCCGAAAGCTCCAGATTGTATTGTTTTATCGCTTTTAACCTAGTTTATTTTAATTAATTTTATTGTTTTTAACTATATTTTAACTATAATTTAATCAGTGTTTTATTTTATTTGCATCATATTTCATTGTATATTATTTCATTGTATAGTAAATTTTTAGTTTAATTCCTGGCTGGTGTCTATCATTAATTATTATAGTATGGAAATTCCCAGCCCCATAGGCCTGTTTCAAGATATAGTCCCCAGACGTTGCAATTTTCAGAACTAAAGCCTCTCTTGGTAAGAGCACACACCCCATTGTTCTGACTTACCAATCTCGTTGCCCTCCTCTTTACTTGTTACAACAGCTCTACATCCTTCCTAAAATGAGGCCTATAGACCTGCATGTAGTATTCAAGTTGTGGCTAGCAAAATTCCTGTGGATCATTGATAAAATTTTATGAGCTGTCCTGGCAGTCTGTCTGCACTGCTCAGAGAACTTCATACCAGACTGTACAATTACCCATTGATCATTTTCATTTTCCACTAACCTGAGTGTGGTACCACATAGTTGGTACGTTACTGCTACTCATACACAAATACTTTGCATTTGTCGATGTTAAACTTCAGTTGTCATTTCTCAGCCTATCTGCCTAACTTTTCTAGATCCTGTTGCAGTAATATGCTGTTATTAACCACTCTGCCAACCTTTGTATCGTTTTTTTATGAAAAGACGTCCAAATTCGCTTCATTTGGGTGATTTTGCAATTTTGATGTATATATATATATTCAGGACAACTGAATTTGACATTTTTTAAAAGATGAAGACAATGGAGCATCAGATAATTTTATTCAAAAGACCAGTATAATCCGTCGATATTTTAAAGACAGTAAATGATTGGAGTGCATCAGTCGCTATTTGAGTTAGTAAAACAGTTTAATTAAGAGTTAAACAGTTAAATATGAGAAAATTTGGAAGATCTATCGCGAACCATAGATCTTCCAAACTCTAATTATATCAACGCAATGAGGAAACCAAACTTGAACTGCGTATTTCAGGATTGGTAGAACAAATATTTTATGAATAGTAAGGAGCAACTTTGCTGAAGTCTCTTTTAAATAAAAAACATAACCCTTTTAGTGATGGCGCTTGTTTAAAAATAGTACAGTATCAAGGCAACTCGTTGTGAACGCAAAGTTTGTTCTGCATTAAATAAGCAAATTAAATATGCTTGCTGTAGAAACAAGAAAACACAGGAGATAGGAGCTTCATAAAACTTAAATGTTCTACTATTTTTAATAATATAAATTAACTTATTAAATTAACACATTTCTGATGATATATATGTTTATTTCTTAGCAATAAATATTTTCTAAACCACTTGACCACTTTTATATGTATTACTGCATGATAGTGGCATATTCCGCCCCCCTCTCGCCACAAGCTATTATAAAATAGGTAACTATATAATAAATTCTTTTTTTTTTTTTCTCTAAATTTCACTGAGCCTGTCGTCGTGATGCCGTTAACTATATCCAGGGCCGGCTCAAGAGTATATGGCGCCCGAAAGCACATTTACTGATGGGGTCCCTCCCGCGGCAAACCCGATGAGAAGATTTTAATTTTTTTAAATGATTAATTTTATATTTTATTTACTTACAAAAAGTAAATTATATGCAATATAATTATGTAAATTAGTAATTATAAATCATAATTATGTAAAACAAGGAAAGAAACAATTGGAATTTTACAAATGGCAATATCAACACTTCACGGTTCTGAAACATGGATACCAAAACAAAGAGACATTAATAGAATACAAGCTGCAGAAATTAAATTTTTAAGATAAGTTAAAGGATGTACAAAATTAGGTAAAATACCACACGTAAATATTAGAAAGGAATTAAAGATTTACTCAATTAATGTGAAAATTACAGAATATAGACAAAGATGGAAAGAACATGTAGAAAGAATGGAAGATAATAGATTCCCTAAATTAGCTTATACATATAGAGCAAAAGGAAAAAGAGACAGAGGAAGACCAAAGAAAAGATGGGCAGACCTCTTCGAGATTGGAACAGGCGGATCGCCTAATCCATGAAGGAAGATAAGATAAGATAAGATAAGAAAATTATGTAAATTAATAAATTATGAATTTAATATTGTTCGTTTTTAACATGTTAACACATGAAATACACTAAGTTTTTCTTTCAGACTTTGTTTTTGGAAGGAGGGGGGGGCGTTGGTGCCCCTAAACCTTGGTTCATATATGCCAGTGCCCATATATGAACCAAGATATGAAGCATGTTCTAACGAATATATACTATATATGTTAGTTTGGTACTTCCATTTTCACTCACCAGAGGCCACCACCGATTGCAATGAGCTATTCATACCCCAGTTTGGAACATCGTGCGACCTAGAGAGGCGAACATTAAATAAATCAATAAATAATTTTTCTTATACACTGCCTTGTCATATTATTAGGACCATTGTAGTTTGGACTACGTGTAATAACGATTAAAAAACACGTAGATAGAAAGGTTTTCTATAGAAGAAATCAATAAGCCAAAACTTGAAACGAACGGGATTTCCTGAACTTTAAAAAAGGAGCGATTATTGATGAGTGTAAGAAGTAAGTTGAAGAACTTGTTTGACTTCTGGGAAGGCTTATTGGTGCCAGATCGTTGAAAAGACTAAGACCCATCCTGGGCTATAACGCCGTAAGAAGGTTTCAACTGCTCAGTTAATCACAAAGATCTGTTTTCAACACGAGGTTCACTAGTATTGTACTATTTCCAAATAAATACCATTCCAAAAATAGTTTATTTACAATTCATTTGAGTATTTCCCCCTGTTTTTTTAAATTTTTTTTATTTTTTATTATTTATTTCCATTAGCAGAACACAGTTCTGTTTATTTATTGCCAGATTTTTCAGGTTTGCCAAATATGTTACAAAACAGAACTGTATTTATAACCCAAGATAATGCAATATTAGGGAGCAATTGGAAGACAATTGACTTCTTCTACATTTAGTCAATTGTATTACCATTTACATATTCTCTCAAATAACAGGTTAATCTACCGTTAATGTAAATCGTGTTTTAAATGAATTTAGAACATTCGTTTCATCTTAACATCTTATAACCCATATAAATACCTCGGCCACGTTGATAGAAACTGTTGTTTTCATTCAGCTCTCTGCTTTCTAAATTTCTTGTTTTTTTTTTTTTTTTGTTTTTTTTTTTTTCAGAGTTAAAAAGCTTTTTAACAGGAAGACTAACTAGAAGCAATCTTTTTTATTTTGCTTATATATATTTTTCAATGGAATGTTGACTGTAACCTACAACTTGAAGCAATCCACATTGATTTGGGTAAAGCGTTCAATACTCTTCCTATTCCTCCCTTTTTAACGAAACTGCCTGATTATGGAATTAAGGATTTATCCCTTAACTGGTTTGCATGTGTTTTTAATGCCCGTACACCATCTGGTTGCACGACTAGTGTAATTTCCTATCGTTTTCTTTAAGCAGGGGTGTCCCTCGAGGTTATCAAAATTTCCTCCCCTATATCTATCTGTCCTGTTGGATTGCATGAATCTGAATTCAATTGTCCAGTGAACACGTGTTTAATTGAGTGACCTCCAAAATGTTCTTAATTCGAACTTACAAAAATACTTTATTCTTACTTATTACGACCGTCATAAGCAATCTCGTGATAAATGTGATCCTCATTTGGGCACTAATTCTACTAACCGAAACTTTGAAATTACAAATTTGGTTTCCATTTTTCGTAATCATGCTGCTTATGGTGTTCTAAGTTGCTCTTTAAACTTGCTGCTCGTAGATTAGGCTTACTTAAACGTGCAATTTGGGACTTCAGCAGAGTTGCCCATGTGTTTACTATTTTCAAAATGTGTGTTCTACAAATCCTGGAATGTTAGTATTTGGAAGTTCTGCAATTTTATTTTCTGAGATTTATCTGCAGCAATTTCCAGTTAAGCTATTTTACCACCGCCTGTATGAAATGGTGCGCCCATTTCATTTATTGTCTTCAGAACATCCACTGACTACACTGGACTTCAGCGATTTGAATAGATCTCTGGCTCCACTAATTGTCTGCAGCTCTTAGAAACATCAACTTGAAATGGTCTTGAAGACCTCTTGCACACTTCCAATATTCATAATAGACAAATGTCGCTCAAAGCATTTCGTTCCTCAATTTTTCACAAAAAATTGCAAAATGACTCAAATTCCCATTACTTGGAATCCCTATCTAGCTAATCTCAACATTTTCACAGCATTATTATGCAACTGTCTTTGATTACGTACCATTTTTCTTTTACTGTTCTTTCTAGTATGTTGTTATTTTAATTATTTATATTTTAATTAATGCAATGAATGATAGAAGTAAATTATTTTGAAACTGTTACTTCCAATTGCTCCTTTATGTTCTGTTATTACAATGTAAGTTGTATATACATACTGTGTTGTAAATACAGTTTCATTTTGTAATATATTTGCCGGAATTAAAAAATCTGGCAATCAAAATTTTAAGAAATAAAATTTCTGGAAACAAACAATAAAAAAATAATATTAATAACTGAGCAGTTGAAATCTGGTTTTTTCCGTAAAAGAAAAAAAAATCGTTTAAACCTCAACAAAAAATTTTGTTGAGAGGTTTAAACGAGAGCAATATGTCATTAGTTCAGAGCGTGATCTTGTTCTTGAAGAACAAAACCGCTCAAAAGAAAATTTTGTTGAAAAAAATTTTCAACAAAATTTTGTTTAATTTTAGAAAAATTATTTCAACAAAATTTGAAAAATATTGTTGTTTGTTTCAAATTTGTTTGTTTGATTGAAACAAACAATCGAATTAAAATTTCAAATATTGAAACAAACAATTAATTGTTTGTTTGATTAATTGTTGTTTTTTAAATATTGAAACAAACAACTAATTGTTTGTTTCAATATTTGAAAAATTGATTCAATATTTGAAAAACAAACAACAAATTTGAAACAAACAATTTGTTTCAAATTGTTGTTTGAAACAAGGAACAATTTGTTTCAAATTGTTGTTTGAAACAAGGAACAATTTGTTGTTTGTTTCAAATTAAAAACAACAAATTGTTGTTTTGTTTCAAACAAACATTGTTTCAAACACAATTTGAAAGTTACTTACTTTTTTTTTAATTTTATTTTTTTATTGTGGGCGTTGCATTTAAAAAGCAACCCCATAATCTTGAAAATACGAATTTCTATAAGGGCGCTCTAGTCTTCACAGAACAGTCGGTGAATACGCAATTGGTTTTAACTTTTTTATTTATACTACAGTCATACTAATTATTTAAAGCTGTTTTAATATTATTGCATCTTTTAGTAAAATTGTTAAATATAAATAAAAAATTTTAAACGTTTTTAAATAGAGAATTTAATTGCTAAGTAGTTGTATAAGAATATTTTGCGAATTTGGAAAATACTTCTTACAATTTCCCCTAAAACTTTTTCTTATATGCCATTCCGTAGAAAATATTACAGAAAATGCTGCTCCGGGCGCTGCTACCATTAAAGGTTGAGGTTATTAAAAGAAACCGCGTGAGAGTAACCACTAAGTCCTGAAAGTGGGAGTTATATTTTAAGTGAATGATAAATTAACCTCTTGCTGACGAAATTTATTTGAAAGTAGTGAAACTCCAATGCAAAGTTTGTTCTTTGTGAACTGTAATATCAGTCTTTCGACTAGGCGGTTTAACCTTGGTAGCCACGAAAGAAGAGAAATAACAAAGGCAGTCCTTTCGTCTAGCTATTATTTTATTGAATAAAAGAATAGTTAAGTGAAAGAATTAGAAGTTTCAGGTAGATATTACTTTATTACAAAAAATAAAAGCTAAAATATAAAATAAATAACATACAAAAGCAGACACCAAAAATGTTTGGTTACTCGAACAATTCGGTATTAAATATTCGGTAAAATATGAGCCTTACACGAATGCTTTTCATACTAACTATTGAGGGAAATATTGAAACATATATTTGAGAATAATTGTGGACATTCTTTTCTATTGTTTTCTGATTATGGTCGACCAAGTGTGATGAGGATCATCAAGACATGAAACAGGCTGTCACAGTCATCTTATCTTTAAAAAAATTTTCAGATTTATAATATAGGATTGCGTGGCATATTTAATGTAGTATTGCACTAATATCTGTCTGAAATCTGTCAGATTAATCATGTTGCAATCCAATTTATTTGAAGTATTGCAATATTAGGCAACTCGTTATGAAGGCAAAGTTTGTTTATAATTCTATGCGAATATCAAAGTGTTAGTGTCAAACAACGTTAACTACAAAATCATTTTGTAGTTGATATTTTTGTAATTAACCAAAAAAAAGAAATTTCACATTTTCTTAGTTTATACAGCCTAAGCTAACTTATAAAGTTCTAGAGAGATGCAGTTCTATGACATGATATGCATTGTTATTTGTACAAAGTAAAACTAAAGTTATCGCAAAAAGAAACGCAGTTTTGTAGCTAACGTTGTTTGACACTGAACCCTCGATATATTTTTCTGCTTATTATTGGATTGTAATAATTTCAAAAACATTTAAAAAGTAGGGATAAAAATATTAAAAAAATGACATAACTTTTTGGAAATTATTATTCACCTCTATTTTCCTATATTTTTAAAATTTATTTCAAATTTGGCACGTTGTGATTGCACGAAATGTGAGTATTGCTAACGTTTAACTCCAGAGTATATTGCCGAATGTTTTTGTCTTGATTATTGAAAACTAATAACCAAAAATTAACAAATTTTTCAAAAACGCCTCATAGAGGCGTTTTTGAAAAATTTGTTCCAGATATTCCACAGACTGTTGATGTCTGTGGAATATCTGGAACAGTCCTTTGCTATAAACAGTCTACCGTACTATTCTTTATAGTGACAGCGGTAAAAACTTTACCTGCACAACGAATTGCAATGGTATTATTGACTACAAAGTATTTCAAAGTATTTTATTATTTTCTGCGGGCTCCAGGGTTTCCCCTATCCGCCGCTGAAGAGTAACTGTACATTATTTACAATTTGTGGTTTTACAAAACATCTTGATCCAGCATCTTCACAGGAATGATTACAACATACTGTATAACCTTAACACTTGCAACTAAGTTATTACAATTTGTTGAAGGCACCAATTTCTGTATTAACCTTCACAACTTATACAACTATACAGATAGTTAGGACCTACCAGTTGGGTTACAATGAGGTCCGATATATATCTTACAATTTATACAATTTATGTTTTACAATTTATGATTTACAATTTATACAATGTAAGATTTACAATTTATACAATTTAAGATTTACAATTTATGTACCTTTTTACAAGCCGAAGTCCCAGGACACCGTCCACCCAACAGTGATCCTGGCACATCGACTTATATATTCTGAATGCTAATATTGCCTTCCGGCAATAAATACAGATACATTTCCTCATCAGAGGTCTTGTAACAATACGATTAATACCAAGGAGGCAACTATATACAGTGGTAGTACACTTATTACATTACATAATTATTCTCAGTCGGCAAGTCCTTTCCTTCTGCGGAAAGCCTTGTCTGCAAAGTTAGCCAGTGCCTGATAATTTTCTTTACATTCTAAAAACTTGGTGAAGTTATTTACATCGTAAACTTCGGTCAATGCCTGAAGTTCAAATCGAATGTCTACATAATATCGACATTCTAAGATTATATGTTGGACTGTCTCCTCTGAGCCACATTTACAAAGAGGAGACGCAGCCAAACCCAGAATAAATAACTTTGAGTTTAGGCTGCCATGCCCGGATAGAAGGAAAGTTAGGTGAAGACCCGGGTTAAACCAGGGCCAATGTTTTTTGTCAAATTCGGAAACTTGAGGTATAAAAAGGGTAGTAATTCTTCCAGTGTTGGCATTAGTCCATTCGTTTTGCCATTCCTGGAGGAACTGGTTTCTTAATCTAGTGTTGTCTTCTTTCACTGGCACGTCTAGGTTTACATAAAACTGGTTGAACTGTGCCGCAATACCCTTCCTTCTACAATACTGAAAGTAATTGTACAGCACTTCGTATTTAATTGGTAGTTTGCCGTTGATTACCTGTAATGCCGACGTTGAAATTGTGCGACAAGCTTTTGAAGTTGCAATCAGAAAGAAGCGCTGGGCTTGAGTCAGGATTTTTTCCACCATGACTCTGCGTATACTGGGGCCCCAAGCGCCCGCAGCATAACAGACAATAGGAATAAATATACATTTGTAATACAGCTTGAGAGTAGAGGGTTTCAGACCCCAAGAACCTTTGGTAATTCTGATTATTTTGCCTGTCAAAGTCTTGATTTTGCTTAGTACGTATTTAGCATGGGTAATGAATTGAAGTTTGTTATCTAACATAATTCCTAGGTATTTGTACGAGTTAACTAATTTTATTGATTGTTCTTTAATCTTAATACATGGAGGTCTATTTGGGTCTAATTTTCCTTTGAGAAGAATTTGTTTTGTTTTGGGAACAGAAATAGTTAATTTATGTGTACTACACCACTCATCTAGGTCTGATACGACTTCATTAGCACGGATTTCAAGTTGTAGTCTGGAGTTTCCAGAAACAAGGATAATTAAATCGTCTGCCTAAGCCATCTTAGTAGTGCAATTATGTTCGGTAGCCAGCCACCCATCAAGGACCACGTTCCAGCATACTGGTCCGAGAACTGATCCCTGAGGGCAACCGCGAGTCACAGGTCTCGCAACAGAGCAGGATCCACTGGAGACCACAAGTGAGCGATTCTGGAAATAATCCGTGATGAGACGATAATAGGCACAGAGACCCCGGCCTCTCGGAACCTCTCCAGGACACTTTGCCACCAAACAGTGTCAAAGGCCCCTTTGAAGTCCACAAGGAGGCCGAGGACATACTTTTCATTGGAGGCTGAGACGTTATTAATAACTAAGTTAATGGCATCCACTGTAGACATCCCAGCAGTGAAGCCAAACTGATATTTGTAGTTTAGGTTTCTTTCTCTGTAGTGCTTTTGGAATCTCGCTACAATCAACTTCTCTAGTATTTTTCCGAAGACCGGAAGTAGAGCTATTGGGCGGTATGAATTTGCCAGATTTGCTGTTTTGTTGGTATTCTTAATGAGTAATTTAAGATTTGCTTTTTTCCAAGGAGAGGGGAAGGATCCATATTGTAGGCAGGCATTAAAGAGGTTCATCATCAGTTGGGGACAGGTGCTCCAGATTCGTTTAATTATGGTAACTTCTAATAGGTCCAGTCCAGGGCATTTGCCATCAGGCAAAGTCGCAACAGCAAGACCTACTTCGTTTCTGTCAAAATCATCTTCGTGGCTTTGGCCTACGTAGGAAAGATGTTCTAAACGAATGCCTGTTTGTACCGGACTTTCTGGTACAGTTTCATCCTGCATAATCAGAGGCGGATTTAAAGGCGGGCGCACAGGGCGCGCGCCCTGGGCCCCGACTTCTGAAGGGCCCACGCAAAACCCCAACAAATTAGTTGAACATATTAGTTCAAAACTTTGTGATTATTATTATGCTATTATTAATTATATTATACATATACTGTATTATATTTAAATTTTATTGGAAATAAAACATTAATAATACATAATATTTTTTATTTATTTAAAAAAATGGTTAACATGTATTTTTATTTTCCCTGTCTCTCCCTTTTTTTCAAGGGGCCCAATATTTCCTTCTGCGCCCGGGGCCTCAACCGACCTTAATCCGCTCCTGTGCATAATCAATTCATCCAAAATTGTTTCCATAGTCTCAGCACATGTCACTGTTTCGGAGTTATCAGGTCTAAGTACAGAGGAGAATATTTCCCCCGGATGAATTTTGTCTAGAGTCAGCTTGTAGATCAAGCCCCAGGGCTCCTGGTCCATAGTTTGTTTAACTAAGCGTTCCCAAGCGGAGCGTTTTTCTTTGTAAATATGGTTGAAATATGTCCTTCTCGCGTTTTTGTATATTTCATTCGATCGGTTTATCTCGTCTTCAGGTCTATAATCTCTCCTAGCTCTCTGAACATCTCGTCTTGCGCTCTTTGTATGATTCCTTAGAGTAGAAAGGTTCTGGGACCACCAAGGAACCGAATTTTGCCTTCTCTGTTTCTTCTTAATCGTCTCGTCGCATATTTCGGTGATGATTGCCATCAATTCTTTTAGATGTTGGTCCAAAGTAAGATCTGTCAGATTTTTCCGTTTTTCATCCGTAAATTTTTCCTTAAGTAGTTTTTCAAAAGGATTCCAATTGATTTGTCGAGTTTTGTATCTGGGGAAGTCATGAGTTCCCCTCAAAGCTGCTGCGTTTCCATTAGATATTATGTCAAAGGTTATTACATTGTGGTCGCTTACCGACCAAGAGGAGTGAACAGTCCAGTTTTCTATGCATCTCCCGAATGTTGCATTCGACAGAGTGACATCTATGTAAGACTGACCAGAAGGGGATGAATAAGTGGGCAAATGCCCAGGGGTGTTCCAGACAATCAATCCGTTAGTTATTATTAATTCTTCTAGTAATTCACCTTTATTATTCGTTATGGAGCTGTTCCACATGGTGGAAGAAGCATTTGCGTCGGTCATTATAACTATCTTTTTGCCTGATAACCTAATTAAAGCTGTCTCAAGGAAGTTTAGATAAGGCTCAATTTGTTGAGAATGCTGTGAGCACTGCATGTAGATTGAGATGAAGAATATTTGTCCAAAACTGCCTTCCAAGCATGCACATGCCGCGTGCTCGAAGCAGAGACCATTTACCCTCGTGATCGTGATCTGCTTGTCCGCTATAACGAGAGCTGCCCACACCCTTGACACAGCATTTGCATCCTGTTCTGTAACAGATACATTAGATTGAACCACCCTACAGCCGTTTGGTAATCCTTTAACTTTGCCTTTGTAGGAGTATAATTCCTGAAGTCCTAGAATTTCAATTTTGTGATCCGTAATTAGTTTGGAGATATCACTCATTGCAGATGCAGAACGTTGGCAGTTTAGCTGTAATATTTTTAATCTCTCACCATACTGTACATTTTTAATCTTACTGAATGTAATTTGTGCGAGATTTGGTAACCTCCTGAGCTCGCAAGAACTCGGGACACTTCGAGTCACGATATGAGTGATCTGATTTCCTCTTTTTTATTTTGCAGTTTGGGCATGTGACGGGTGATTCAGGAGTGGGACACGATTGCGACTGGTGACCTTGCACTCCACAGTGCCCACACATGTAGTCCTGCTGTCTGCAATATCTAGCCGAATGCCCATAAGCCAAACACTTAAAACAACGTGAAGCGATAATAAAATAATTCACGTTGTGAACCGACCAGCCTAGGTAGACGCGAGCGTCATTTTTAAATATTATTCGACTGATATAGGCAGGAACTTCAATTACCCAGTGTTTGTTTTTAGCGTTAATCTTAAATCTCACCTTAACCCCGTTTTTGAAATCTTCCTCACTAACATTGTGCTCGCACAGGTTTTTGACATACAGATCCTCCAAGAACTCTTGGTCTGACATATCTTTTTGTATGTCATAGAATATCACAGTCGGGTTTAGTTTTCGGGGCTAGTCTACAATTAATTTGTGTTCCCCAAATTTCGGGCAGTTCTTTAATTTAGTAATGTCTTCGTCAGTGGCAGTTTCAATTGCAACGCCTTTTTCTCTAACTTTTGTGATAGATTTTATTTTAATCCGTTTAAGTTCGGATTTAAAATTCGTTGCAATCACCTGTTTAACTTCTTCACTCGTTTTTAATTCACACTTTTCACTAGCTTTAATCAACACTACATGCTTTGACCGAGTTCCCGAGGGAATCAGTTCAGCAGCAGTCTTTATGCCTGCGCTCGCTGCAGCCACCTTAGCATAAGTGGCCACAGGGGTGGACGTAGGCAAAACTCTTAAGTCTAAATTTGTTTTTAACCTCTCATTATCGATGGTGAGATCAATCACCAATCGTTCCATACTGTTCCAGATTTTACCAGCTTCCACCACCATGAGGGGGGTAACGGTGGATCCTGACTTAAAAATATCTAGAAAATTATTTTTCAGAACACTTAAGTAATCTAAATTAAGCGTACAGTTCGAATGCCCCGGGTTATTTACCGACTGAGAATCAGCTGCATCTTCAGGTGATCCCAGTTGGGGTAATTCCTTCCCTAGCATTTCTATAAATTCGTCTATAGGTTCTTTCAACCCAGTATTTAAAAAGTCTGGAGCTAATATTAGATCTCCAGGCATGTCCGATAAAGAATAATCATCAGACATCATTACACTGGTTAACGGTTTTCCTGTGACTAAAACTAAACCACACCTGGAAGAAACACCTGACTTTAACTTAGTTCAGTAAGCCTTGAGATTTCGTTCACACCAGGAGCAGTCCACAAGAAGAATTAGGGTTAAGCGATTTCTGGCCGCGCTGTATAGCAGTCACAGTCTTTGTCCTTGCAATCAGTCCAGCAAGGTAAGATCAGTTGGAGTAAGGTTACTTGACCCACAAGCAGAATGGCATGTTAATCCGGACATGGTTCGTTTTACAGTAGGAATGTACTACAATTGTCTTTCCCATACTGTTTCAAATTCCTTATTTATGTGAAGGCAGTGAAGAAGCTTCAGGCAAGGATTAACCTGCAGGGGTCACTTCCATGCCTTCTTGCGAGGCTCGCGACCTTGACGGCGTACCTTGAACAGTCTGACTATGCGAATATAGTAATTTATTAACATAATTTTCGAAAGCAATTATTAAAGATTTTACCTGTTGTATCTGTACTAGAGGATGGAGATTAACACTGTATGAAGTGTACATTGCGTCCTCACGATAGGCAAACTTTCAACACCGTTGGCGATTTAGATCCGACAAGAAAACTATGTTGAACACAGAGCACAGTAAAATGCGACCGCACTGACCAACGACGCTAACCACCACTCTATCCATCCCCCACAATAGGTCGACCAATTTTTCCTTGAATTTATTCAAATTATCTTCTTTCACAACAACAGATGGAAGTTTGTTCCAACAAACAACCACCTGCTGACTAAAGGCAAACTTTCGCACATCTATTCTAAAACCCTTCCTCAATTTGAATTTGTGCCCCTCCTCATGTGTAGAGTGTAGAGCATCAGTGTGTAGAGTATCAGAATTTTATTCAAAAGACCAGTATAATCCGTCGATGTTTTAAAGACAGTAAATGATTGGGGTGCATCAGTCGCTATTTGATTTAGTAAAATAGTTTAATTAAGAGCTAAACAGTTAAATCTGAGAAAATTGAACCATAAATCTTCCAAACTCTAATTATATCAACATAATAAGGAAACCAAACTTGAACTGCGAATTCCAGGATTAGTAGAACAAATATTTTATGAATAGTAAGGAGTAACTTTGCTGAAGTCTCTTTTAAATAAAAGATATAACCCTTTTAGTGATGGCACTTGTTTAAAAATAGTGCAGTATCAAGACAACTCGTTATGAAGGCAAAGTTTGTTCTGCATTAACTAAGCAGGTTAAATCTGCTGTCTGTAGAAACAAGAAAACACAGGAGATAGGAGCTTCATAAAACTTAAATGTTGTACTATTTTTAATAATATAAATTAACTTATTAAATTAACACATTTCTGAAGATATCTATGTTTATTTCTTAGCAATAAATATTTTCTAAATCACATGACCACTTTTGTATGTATTACTGCATGATAGGGGCATATTCTGCCTCCCCCTCGCCACAAGCTATTATAAAATAGATAACAATATAATAAATTCTTTTTTTTTCTTTCTAAATTTCACTGAGCCTGTCGTCGTGATGCCGTTAACTATATCAAGGGTCGGCTCAAGGGTATATGTCGCCCGAAGGTACATTTACTGATGGCACACCCGATGAGAAGATTTTAATTTTTTAGAATGATTATTTTTACATTTTATTTACTTACAAAAAGTAAATTATATGCAATATAATTATGTAAATTAGCAATTATAAAACATAATTATGTAAATTAGTAATTATAAATCATAATAATGTAAATTAATAGATTATGAATTTTAATATTGTTCGTTTTAACATGTTAACACATGAAATACACAAAATTTTTCTTTCAGACTTTGTTTTTGGAAGGAGGGGCGGCGTTGGTGCCCATAAACCTTGGCTCCCCTAGCCAGTGCCCACTCAGCCTTCCCTAATGCTGGCCCTGACTATACCTCACTGAAATATTGTATAAAAGCATGTTCTAACGAATATACAGTATATTGTATGTGAGTTTGGTACTTCCATTTGAACTCACCAGAGGCCACCACCGTTTGCAATGAGCTATTCATAACCCCAGTTTGGAACATCATGCAACCTAAAGAGGCGAACATTAAATAAATCAATAAATAATTTTTCTTATACACTGCCTTGTCATATTATTAGGACCATTGTAGTTTGGACTACGTGCAATAACCAATTAAAAAACACTTAGATAGAAAGGTTTTCTATAGAAGAAATCAATAAGCCAAAACTTGAAACGAACGGGATTTCCTGAATTTTAAAAAAGGGACGATTGTTGATGAGTGTATAAACAGCTGTACAGCAGAGAAGACGCCTGCGGTTGTCGAATGATCCAAGACTGGTGTCACCAAGCTTTAACTTTTGGAAAAATGTCAGCAAATATTCAGGAAGAAAAGGAAATCTGTAGTACAAATATTTTTGAGCATCATTGCGATCACCACCTGTATTTTGTCTAATTATTGCTACTACGGTTACCTGTTCTCCGATGAACAATTTATTAGACAACAGGGTGTTATTAAATGATTTTATATCATTTTCAAATTAAGCTTTTGGATGTTCAATGTGTTTTAAAGTAGTTCAATACAAGGGCAACTCGTTGTGAAGGCAAATGCGTTGTATTGTGAGCATTTTGACCATTGCAGCAATTTAAACCTTGTAAGAGGACAAAGAAAGCCCTCCTAACTTTATATAATATACAAAGGCAAATTGTATTGACTAATTTATGATTTTTAACCTTTAAAATTTTCTTCTGTAACCAATCTTATAAGTATATCCTAAATTAACTTATAAATCATACGCCTCGCATCCTTAGTCTCCTTATTAATCACCATTCACTAGTGAAAACAACTGTTTGAAAAATAATTACTTCAGGTTCACGAAACGTATTGTTCTCTTTTAAAAAAATTACAACGGAATATAAAAAATATAAAAAATTTAAATTATCGTCGATACTGGAGGAATTTTTTGCTATCATAACGAGTTGCCTTGTTATTGCACTACTTTTGAACATGGGCAGAAAATAGGGTAATACCACGGCGATTGGCAGATCAATTCGTTTTATAAATTTGTCGCGCCTAGTTCAAATATCCGTGCAAGGGATCTACATAAACTATTTGCAGTGCACTCCCCTATAGGGTACTAGTTGGATGGCTTTTGCCCTGTAATGTTGTCTTAGAATAAGTCTCTTGGATATATCTGGTTTTTTAGTGTTTGATGGCCCTCCCCCCTAGTGAAATTATGTGTCCCTGAAAGAATATGTTCTGGTGAGTTAGAGGATGCTTTTGGTTTGTTTGTTAATGAAGGAGAAACGCCGTACTAAATGAAAAACAAAATATGATTCTTAGCGTTCGTATTGAACTATTTTAACATTGGAAAATGGCTGACGTTTATCGTTAGTTTCCTTCATTGACATATATTCTTGTTGTTGTTGTGGCTTCTGACCATCTATCTAAGGGTGTTTGAGGTCTTGTAACCTTTTGGTACTTCAGGGATTTTGTTAGTATTATTTTTATTGTTCATAGCCAGCCTAGTAAAAAAATATAAATTTCGGCATTGCCCTCACTAAACTACTTTGTAGTTTTTTCTTAGCGGACATATTGTCTTCCCCAATTTCCTGTCCAATAGGATTTGTCGGAGGGTTTTTTGGCGGGATTGCTCTTGGGTATACCATTTTGGATAAAACGTCATATTTATGGGTTGTCATGACAACCTTATATAACTGAATGTGTGCTACTGTTGCCTAGGTTATTTGACTTTTGAATATTTATTGATTATACTTTAAATACACTATCAGGGAAAATAGTACGTGCTACATATCATGGCTGCCTCCTATAGATGCCGCCATTTTGATTTTCTAGTTTAATAGTTTCATAAATATAACTGTTTTATGTATATTTTGCAAAAAATAATAGTCTACCATGGTAAGTTTTATTTTGGTGTTTGCCCTCAGGTCCCGGTGGGCTCCTTTGGGCTATTTTTTATAAGAAACTTTGAAGTGGAATTTCTCAGCTTCTAGGGGCCCGATTGGTTTGATCTTGAGTTCTCTTCCTTAGTTAGGTGTGCCTCTGTCTCCCTACCTGGGTGACAGCTCCCCTGGTGACTAGACTTCGAGATCGTATTTTTCTAAGCTCCTGCTTACCGAAACTGTTTGTAATTCAGTGTACATAATCCTTACAGAGGTTTGCACCCATATATTAAATTTCAGCCACTTCGGACTAACTTTCCAAGTTATTAGAGTATACTCAAAATCAGTTTTTCATCCAGTAAAAACTTTCTATATTTAGGTAAAAATTTGTAACTTCCATAACTTTGTCCCTAATTGAGGGATCTTCGTCAAACTTGGTGTGTGCTGTAAACTTTGATTGTGCTTCCACCTAACAGCGCCCCCCGCTGTCCATTTCTAGAACTATAATTTTGTGCCTGGATTTTCTATACAGTGCTTCCAATATGGCTGATTCCTTCCCTAAGCTTGGCTCTACCGGCGATTCTTCTCAAAATATTAAGTCTGCTTCCAGTGTGCAGGCTTCTTCAAGTTCCTCGGCTTCTGGGGTTGTCTCTGATTTGCCTATGGATGAGAAAAAGTCTCCAATTATAGAACTTGCTGATATAATAAGGAAAGATGACCCTGTTTTCTTGTTTAGGTCTATGGTTGTGCCCAAAACATATCGTTTTATTGGTACTGAACTGACCTCCATAATCCGTAGTGTTAAGTCTCTGAAGACGCTTGAAGAAAATTTCCGTACACTTTTTCAGAAAGACGACACAGTTACTCCTAAATTGGTAAACGAAGCTACTCATTTCTGGTCTGAGGCTATCGATGCTTGTTATAAATTGGCCATAGATGGTGCTAAGATTTATGAAAAGCTTGTAAGATATCAGGACTCTAATACTAGGCTTGTAGACAGTGTTAGGATTTTGGATAAAGAACTTGAGAACTTGAAACTTCAAGAAATTAACGCCTCGCTCTCTAATGAATCGAAGCAACATTCTAATTTGGAAATCCTCGAACTAAAGGCTAAGAATGACGTTCTTCTTGCTAATAATAAAACTCTTAGCTTGGAATTGGAAAGTGTCAGGTCTGCTGGGGATAGCCAGCTTGTTGAGAATGAATTAAACTACAAATTGAAAAAACAGAAACTTAAGGCCGCTAACGAATTGAAAATACAGGAACTTAAGGCAGCAAACGATATTCTTCTTGCTGAAACTAAATCTCTTAATGTGGAACTGGAAAATGTTAGATCTGCTAGGGATAGCCTTCTTGAAGAAAGTGATCTAAATTCCAAATTGAAAATTCAGGAACTTAAGGCCGCAAACGATATTCTTCTTGCTGAAACTAAATCTCTTAATGTGGAACTGGAAAATGTTAGATCTGCTAGGGATAGCCTTCTTGAAGAAAGTGATCTAAACTCCAAATTGAAAATTCAGGAACTTAAGGCCGCAAACGATATTCTTCTTGCTGAAACTAAATCTCTTAATTTGGAACTGGAAAACGTTAGATCTGCTAGGGATAGCCTTCTTGAAGAAAGTGAATTAAATTCCAAATTGAAAATTCAGGAACTTAAGGCCGCAAACGATATTCTTCTTGCTGAAACTAAATCTCTTAATTTGGAACTGGAAAACGTTAGATCTGCTAGGGATAGCCTTCTCGTAGAAAGTGAATTCAATTCCAAATTGAAAATTCAGGAACTTAAGGCCGCAAACGATATTCTTCTTGCTGAAACTAAATCTCTTAATGTGGAACTGGAAAATGTTAGATCTGCTAGGGATAGCCTTCTTGAAGAAAGTGATCTAAACTCCAAATTGAAAATTCAGGAACTTAAGGCCGCAAACGATATTCTTCTTGCTGAAACTAAATCTCTTAATTTGGAACTGGAAAACGTTAGATCTGCTAGGGGTAGCCTTCTTGAAGAAAGTGATCTAAACTCCAAATTGAAAATTCAGGAACTTAAGGCCGCAAACGATATTCTTCTTGCTGAAACTAAATCTCTTAATTTGGAACTGGAAAACGTTAGATCTGCTAGGGATAGCCTTCTTGAAGAAAGTGAATTAAATTCCAAATTGAAAATTCAGGAACTTAAGGCCGCAAACGATATTCTTCTTGCTGAAACTAAATCTCTTAATTTGGAACTGGAAAACGTTAGATCTGCTAGGGATAGCCTTCTCGTAGAAAGTGAATTCAATTCCAAATTGAAAATTCAGGAACTTAAGGCCGCAAACGATATTCTTCTTGCTGAAACTAAATCTCTTAATGTGGAACTGGAAAATGTTAGATCTGTTAGGGATAGCCTTCTTGAAGAAAGTGATCTAAACTCCAAATTGAAAATTCAGGAACTTAAGGCCGCAAACGATATTCTTCTTGCTGAAACTAAATCTCTTAATTTGGAACTGGAAAACGTTAGATCTGCTAGGGATAGCCTTCTTGAAGAAAGTGAATTAAATTCCAAATTGAAAATTCAGGAACTTAAGGCCGCAAACGATATTCTTCTTGCTGAAACTAAATCTCTTAATTTGGAACTGGAAAACGTTAGATCTGCTAGGGATAGCCTTCTCGTAGAAAGTGAATTCAATTCCAAATTGAAAATTCAGGAACTTAAGGCCGCAAACGATATTCTTCTTGCTGAAACTAAATCTCTTAATGTGGAACTGGAAAATGTTAGATCTGCTAGGGATAGCCTTCTTGAAGAAAGTGATCTAAACTCCAAATTGAAAATTCAGGAACTTAAGGCCGCAAACGATATTCTTCTTGCTGAAACTAAATCTCTTAATGTGGAACTGGAAAATGTTAGATCTGCTAGGGATAGCCTTCTTGAAGAAAGTGATCTAAACTCCAAATTGAAAATTCAGGAACTTAAGGCCGCAAACGATATTCTTCTTGCTGAAACTAAATCTCTTAATGTGGAACTGGAAAATGTTAGATCTGCTAGGGATAGCCTTCTTGAAGAAAGTGATCTAAACTCCAAATTGAAAATTCAGGAACTTAAGGCCGCAAACGATATTCTTCTTGCTGAAACTAAATCTCTTAATTTGGAACTGGAAAACGTTAGATCTGCTAGGGATAGCCTTCTTGAAGAAAGTGAATTAAATTCCAAATTGAAAATTCAGGAACTTAAGGCCGCAAATGATATCCTTGTTGTGGAAATGAAATCCCTTGCCTTGGAACTAGAAAATGTTAAAATAAAATCTGCTAGAGACAACCATTTAGAAGATAGTGAGATAAATTCCAAAATTGCTGAAATTAATAATTTAAAAGAAACCAACAACCAGCTTAATGATAAGTTTAAGATATACGCATTAGAACTGGATAATATGAAATTGAAGGAAGAAAATAAAACGCTCTGTCATGAGGTACTTTTAAGGTCTAAGGATTTGGAAATTGCTAAACTAAAGGAACAAATAAATAAGTTAACTACTGAAGCTAATCTAAACCTTAAAGAAATGGAAATCGTAAAACTTACGCAAAACGTAAGTGACATTCCAACCTCTTCTCATCCCTCTGAAACAACTCTTGCCCAAGCTGCTTCTAAATTAGCCAAAAATCTTATTCCTGTGGGTTCTTCTCCTAAGCATATTGTCCTAATAAAACCAAATGAAAAATCTAAAATGATTTCTAGTGAAGAAGTGTGCTCTGCTGTAACTACTAATTTGAAAGATGATTGGAAGCATGTCAGAATAAAATCAATAAAGAAAACTCGTGATTGTGGAATTGCTATAGAAACTGCCACGTCCACTGATTTATTAAATCTGAAACAAAGTTCCAAAATTGCTGAATTAAATCTTCGTCTGGATACACCAAAAAGACTTAACCCTACCTTAGTAGTTTATGATATTAGTTGTGATGTTTCTGAACAAAATTTCCTTGACGAATTATACAACAAAAATTTTGATAATTCGATGATTGCTTTTGATGACTTTAAAACTGAAATTAAACTACGTTTTAAGATAGCCGCAAGAAATAAAAACAACAAACATTGGGTTCTTGAAGTTTCACCCAGGATCAGATCACATTTTCTTGATCTGGGTGGAAGAATTTACTTTGAATGGACTGTACACACTATTAAAGATTTCTTCATAGCAACTCGCTGTTTCAAGTGCCTGCAATACGGTCACACTCTCAAGTATTGTAAGCAATCTACATTTACCTGTGGTCACTGTGGCTCAACAGGTCACCAAACTACAGACTGTCCATCCCTTGAAAGTCCTCCGTCCTGTCCTAATTGCAGGATTAAGAAAAAAGATGCCTCTCATTCCTACAAAGACACTAAGTGCCCAGAATTTGTCAAAGCACAGTTGACCAACAAACTAAAAACAAATTTCATTCCTTAGAATCTGGTAAGTTCTACTTGATTCTTATTGTATTGTTTTGTTTTCTTGTCGGGTTCAACTTTGAATCCTAAATACTGTTAATTGTTAAATTTTGCTGTTAAAAAATAACTTAGTGACCTTGTTAAATTGTAATCCTCTGAGTTAATATTGTTAAGAGGGCTTGCTCCTCTGAGTTAATATTGTTATTACTGCTGTCTTTAAACTTATTCTTTAGACCGTTTTTGAAATCATATTTTCTGTTTAAAAACAATTTAAAATTATTTAAAAATTTTGATTTCTTCCAACTAGTATAAATCTTCCTTCTTGGGTCATCAGTCTTTCTGATTTCCCCCTTACTTTTCTTTGCTAGTAGGCGCCTCCGTAGCCAGGTGGGAAGAAGCAGCAGTGCGTAGCACACGCTTCTTGATTAAACCGGGCTTCGAGCCGGTCACCACCAAATACGGAAGATGCGGAAAGGCCAGGGAATGACCATCGCATATCCCGGAGCAATATGGCCTTAGTTGCTAATGCTCCTAAAAAAAAACAAATAACAAACAAATCTTTGCTAGTAGTAGTTCCTGGCTGCCTCCTCGTGGCTAGGGACGGGAGTCGGGCATTGTGGGCTATTTGCCTCGGCTCCCTGCTGCTAAATGCCAGGTGCCGGCACACGCACAACAGAAACAACATATCACACACACACTAGTAAACACCTTTCTTCTTTCTCTCTCTTTTTTTTTTTTTTTTTTTTTTCCTGCCGGCTTTTGGCGTTCGCCTAATATACGGTGGTGATAGGGGAAACTCTGGGAGCCACCAATAACTTTACATGAATACTTGAAATACTCCCCTATAGAGGAAAAAATTAAATGATTATTAAAAAACAAATTTGTGGATAATTTTTAAAAAATAATGTGATTAGAGCAACAGGACACCGTAGGCCTAGGGGTCAAACGCTGATGTACGTTTGTACGCATTAGTAAGTTAACCTTTCTGTATCCCAGCCCGACTGCTAAATACAGTAACTGTTATTGTTCTTCCTGGAGCATAAACAAAATGGTAAAATTCAGAACAGGGTGCTCACTCCAGCGTAACATAAGCTAACCTTTTTTTGACCAGCCTGCTTGAATCCGTCCCGAATTAGTGGCTTAACTAACTTAACCTTTATTCACCAGCCAACAATGAAAGTCTTAAAAAACCCACACAATTAAAAAAACGCCTATAGTCTGGAGTACGCACTCTGTTCTGAACTTTAGCCAACAAAATGTATTCATTTTAGATAAGAGTAGCAATGGACAGAGGCAGATTTAATGGCGGGCGCACCGAGGGCACGCCCTGGGCCCCAACTTCTGAAGGGCCCACCCAAAACCCCAACAAATTAGTTGAACATATTAGTTCAAAACTTTGTGATTATTATTATGTTATTATTAATTATATTATACATATATTATATTCAAATTTTATTGGAAATAAAACATTAATAGTACATAATATTTTTTATTTATTTAAAAAAAATGGTTAACATGTATTTTTATTTTCCCCGTCTCTCTCTTTTTTTTAAGGCCCCCATTATTTTCTTCTGCACTCGGGGCCTCCACCGACTGCTCCTGGCAATGGAATGCCATCCTAAATCTAAAAAGAGTGGCAAGTAATGCCATCTTAGATGTAATAACTGGCAAGAATGCTATCTTAGATGCAACAAGAGTGGCAAGTAATGTCATCTATCTTAGATTTAATAAGAGTAGCAAGCGGCACCATCTTAGTAACAGACCCACAATGTAATGCCCTTATGAACTCGTGATCGTCCTGCATCATAAACAAAATGGTGCGTCTTAAGAACAGGGTGCGCACTCCAGCGTAACATAACCTTTTTTTTCCCCCAGCCTGCTTGAATCCGTCCTGAATTATTGGCTTAACTAACCTAACCTATTTTCACCAGCAAAAAATGAAAGTCTGTTTTAAAAAAAAAAAAAAAAAATCGACAATTCTTGAGGATTTTCTGAAGTTTTACCGATTACGGACATCATTGTCTGTAATGGGATGTGATCTTCGATGTAATGAGTGGCAATGTAATGTCATCTTAGATGTAGAGTTGCAATGTTATGTGACCTTAATGGCAATTACAGAGTAGTAACATACAGAGTGGACACTCCCATAGACGACAATGGCAGTTCCGGCTACATGTTAAAACGCATAGACAGTGGAGGCCCCACTCTCAGGTCATAGAAACAGGCCGGAACATTGCGAATTTTTTCGCAATGTTCCTGGCCCATTTTCTAAAGTTTTGTTATTACGTTGGACAATATATGAATTCGCAGATTATTAGTATATAATTTTCATAATTTATTGTTATTCCAATCCTTATAAGTCATGGCCAAACATCCATAATGTAGCTTAGGAGGAGGTTAAGATGCCATTTGCAATAGACATTAATAAATACAGATTTTTTATTTACACTACTGGGTGTAAATAATCAGGCGGCTAATTATAGCAGGTTTCAGTACAATTCTGTGAGTACAATGAGGCCAGTACACCTGTCTCACTCTATTGAAACCTTTTATTTTCACCCACCTCAATCCAGTAGTATTTACATAAAATTTTGTATTTATTAATGTTTATTGCAAATGGCACACATTACTGTCATCTTAATATCCTTGTAGGTTGCATTTTAGGCAATGTCTGGCCATTATATTTTTAAATATTACTTTTTTGACCTTAACTCCATAAATTTACATCTGTCATTTTAACTGATCTGAACTGTTGTTTTAGGTTTTGATATAATGAATGAATTGAACTGCTTTTAACTTCGGTTCTAATTTTTATTTAATTCTTTTCCTTTATTTATTTATCGTTTTATGTCTGGAATCCTATGAACACTGCATCATTTACCTGCTAACCAGACCACTAATACATTTTTTTTTTTAATACTTCACAGGAATACAAAAAATCTGGAATGAATGAAAAATTTGGAAGGCAATTCTCTGTGACTAAATTTTGACTGTTTTTTTTGCTTTTTTAGTTATTTTCTTTAACAAAAAGGAATATAGAATTCTTTCATTTATATCACTATTTGAGTTAGCATTACAATAACAAAAAAAAAATCACATTATATAATTGAAATTCTTTTTATTTATGAATTTTCTCATTTCATATGAAAGATATTTAAATTAAGTGTAGTCCAATGCAAATTGAATTAGTAATATCTTAATATGAAATGTCCTGTAATATATATAAAAAGGGCATGCTGACTTAATTCATAAAATTAAAAGCAAGACTAAAGACTTATATGCCCAGCACAAGAAACAAAAATTAATTAATAATAAAAATAATAACCCCACAGAGACCCAATAGAATCCAGACAGGCCTGTCAGTTGTATCCCAACGATATATGTACAAGATTATGACCAGCTGCATAACCAAGAAGATATCACACCACTTGGAGAACCAGAACATAATAGCTGAACGTAGTGTATAGTGTTAATTGTATGGTGCCAAAGACCCTAGCAGAGAACATATACAAGGAATTTCAGAAAGTTGCAATCTTGAATACCTGTAGGATAGTCAGAGTTCCTGGATCTACAGTAACACGACAATGGATAAAAGGATGGTTAAGTGGGAGAAGACAGAGGGTGGTAATCAATGGGTGCTGCTCTTCGTGGACTAATGTTATTAGTGGAGTCCCACAGGGTTCGGTGTTAGGGCCACTGTTGTTTTGTATATTTATCAGTGATATTGATGAAGGTATATCAGGCTTAATGTCGAAGTTTGCAGATGATACAAAGGTTGGCAGGGTTGTTAATGACAGTAATGGCAGTGTGCTACTGCAACAGGATCTAGATAATTTGGGCAGATGGGCTATGAAGTGGCAACTGAAGTTTAACCTTGACAAATGCAAAGTACTGCATACGGGTAGAAGTAACCCCAGAGAAACGTACCAACTGTGTGGTACTACACTTAAGGTGGTAGAAAATGAAAAAGACCTGGGAGTAATTGTGCAGTCAGATATGAAGTTTTCTGAGCAATGCAGACAGGCCTCCATGGCAGGTCATGGGGTTTTGTCAATGATATATAGGAATTTTGCTAGCAGGGAAAAGAAGGTGATTATCCCTCTGTATAAGGCAATGGTCAGGCCACACCTTGAGTACTGCGTACAGGTCTGGAGGCCTCATTTTAGGAAGGATGTAGATTTACTTGAGCGTGTACAGAGAAGGGCAACAAGATTGGTGAGAGGAATGAAGTAATCCTCTTACCAAGAGTGGCTTAAGTTCTGCAAATTGCAGTGGCTGGAGACTAGGCACCTGCGCGGTGATCTGATTGAGGTATATAAGGCCTTGAATGGGTTGAGCACGCTGAATTCTGATGGGATCCTTCCACTTGTTCAGATTACGAACCTAAGGGGGCATAAATTCAAATTAAGAAAAGACAGATGTAGAATAGATGTGCGGAAATTTGCCTTTAGCCAACGGGTGGTTAATTACTGGAACAAACTACCATCTGTCGTTGATAGGTTGAATAAATTAAAGGAGGAACTGGACAGGCATTTGGAGGGAATGGTGTGATTTTTTTTTGGCTGATGCTGCATAAGCTCATACACTTGCTTTCTTGCATCACATGCCACTACTACTACTACTACTACCTGTCACCGAATACCAGAAGTATGTTAATCTGATTGAAATGCTTTGGGTAAATGCCCAGTCTCAGAGATAAGTTGCAAATATGAAGCATGATAGGATTAAGAAGTAGTGACAGACTTTTTCCAAAATATGGTTGGTGAGTCATCTGGGTCTTTTGTATTGTCATTTTTCATATCCTTCAATGCTCAGTCTGGTCATCCTTATCGATCAACATATCTCAACCAGGGCAATACGAAATAGACTTCAGAAAAGCAAAATATCCACC
Source organism: Mastigoproctus giganteus (assembly GCF_048544385.1). Taxonomy (NCBI): domain Eukaryota; kingdom Metazoa; phylum Arthropoda; class Arachnida; order Uropygi; family Thelyphonidae; genus Mastigoproctus; species Mastigoproctus giganteus. The sequence continues at coordinate 35,824,687 of NC_143580.1, read as the reverse complement.
CTTAGATGTAGAGTGGCAATGTGATGTCATCTTATATGTAGTAGCAATGGAATGCCACCTTAGATGTAGATTGGTAAACTTTTTATTTTTTTATTTTATTTTTATATCTTGTGCCACCTTTGGTAGGTGCCACCACAACTCGACAATCTAAGTGCCGCTAACGTTACGTTAGCTTTGAGCCAATAATGAGAGATAAAACGATTTGTGGAGTTTTCCAGTTATTTAAAAATGATATAAGATTTCTAAAGGTGTTGTTAGAAATTTGCTTTTTTAAGATACAGTTAAAAAATAAATGCCTATTTTCAGAGGAATATTTTAGAATTAAACATTTACAAAAGTTTTATATATAGATATTATTATATATCTTGAAAGTTTTTAAAAATTATTATACTTAAGGAGTAATTTTAACTTTGGGGTCGAGGTTAGGTGGTAATCTTGGAATTGCTAGTTAAAAAAATAATAATAAAGGTAAAATCCAGTTGTCTGGAATACATTATTTATATTTCGCGACCTGAAAAAACTGTAATAGTAAAAATTTAAGTTTATTATAGAAAATCGTTATTAGTTTCGTTAATTCGTCACCTCTTATCGATCACGTGCACACACAACCTGTTAGCTCGCATTGCTGTTAAATCAGTTTTCTTTGTGTATTTATTGCGAATTTTTAAATTTTTTTAAAATAAAATTCACCGGTAACTTAACGATACTTTCAATTATTTAAAAAAATTATCAAAAATAAAATAACTAATTTTTTAGTTGTCATGTGTCTCTAACTATTATAATAAATTATGAATCTCTAACTATTATGAGTTTAAATAAAGTCATTGAACATGCAAAATTGAGCAAAATATTGCACGTGACTATAAATAATAAAAAAAATAAAATGAAGTTACTTTCGTGCGTAACAAGCAGCAATATTATGGAAAGCTGGGGACTGAGGATGAATCACCAACATATTTTATCCCAGCGGCTCACATCTGGTGAGTATGGGCTTGGCACACCCAGGGTCCTGAGCTGGACATCATCATTCTTCTCTTGCTTGGTGGTGATTCCCTTCTATTTCTCTCTCTCTCTCTCTCTCTCTCTCTCTCTCTCTCTCTCATGGTAATTCAGAAAACAATTTTTTTGGCTGGTGCAGCAAAAGCTTTCTTGCAACGTACGGCTAATAATAATAATAAGATGCCCATGGGTATTCATATTATGGACAAGACACAGTTTACATATGCGTGTAAAGCAGGAATCTGGGAAAGTGCGAATGAAGCTTTTAATGTTAGTCATGGATGGTTTGACCTCTTCGAATACAATTTCCTGTTCTCACGAGAAACAAAAAAGAAATGAAACAATCGAATATCTGTTCTTTCTTAAAAAAAAAAAATAATAATAATAAAAAAAAAAAATATGTATATATATATATAGGCCGCAGTAATAGTGTCCTTGCAGAAAATCAACTTTTTATATATATATATATATATATACAGTGCTTTTTTTGTAAAAAAAATAGGGACGGTACGCTGTACCGTTGCGTACCGTCCCAAAAAAAAAGCACTGGTTAACTCTATTGAGCGTTATGACTCAAAAATATTTGTTCAACATCTGTTGCCCTGACATTATGTCACTTTAAAATTGGATCACCAGAATTAATTCTGAAATTTATTTGCAAATAGTGGGGTATCCTGGCAACTCTTTGTGAAGGCAATGTTTATTTTGCCGTGAGCAATAAATCATTGCGGCAGTTTAAAACTCCTATTAGGCACAGAAACATAAAGGACCAGATGGCCTTCCCAATTTTATATATTTCCAATAAAATCATATAGCATTAATTAATTTATAATATTGAACCTTTTACAATTTTTTTTTTTAACTAACTTCATTGGACCTACAAGAACTGGATGCTAAAAATAATCTTGATATCATATACTTGGATTTCAGGAAGGATTTTGATACTGTTGCACATAAAAGACTCTTGTACAAACTGGAGCAATATGGTATTAAAGGCAGGTTACTGCTCAGGATAAAGGGATGGTGGAGTGGGAGAACACAGAGAGTGGTTATTAATGGACACTGCTCTTCGCGGACTAATGTTATTAGTGGAGTCCCCCAAGGTTCAGTGTTCGGTCCATTGTTGTTTTCGAAATTTATTAATGATATTAAAGAAAGTATATCAGGCTTAGTGTCTGAATTTGCAAATGAAAAGCAGATCAAGGTGGGGTTTGAACAATGCAAATAAGGTGGTTTATTGGGGGCAATAAAGCTGTCCGGTGAGCAGGGACTTGAGCCTAGTGGTATTACTTGATTCGAACGTGTTGTGCGTGGGAAAAAGGTGTAGTTCAGTTGTTATTTTAGTCCCGATGGTGTTGCCTGTATTTTCTTATAATATTCCAATTTTATTTTGCTGGACCGCGAACTTATAGATAGAAGTGTGTGATGTCAAGAGTTTGAATTGTGTTCTGCTATGAATTGTGGGCAGGCCTCTGTTCGCAGGGCCCGGCGTCGAGATCGATTACGTTGTTGATTTTATTTCTTCTTCTGATTGGTGGTACCTGTAAAAAACGTAACCTTTTTCCCCATACTGTTGATACTATTGGAGATATATACTACGTTATTATTAGTAGAGGTCCGCTTTGCTGATGAAAACCTGAAAGTAAAGATTTTTGTATTCCGTTGTGTTTGGTGACTAAAATATCCCCCCCCCAAGCTAGTCAGGCTTATGGTGCCATCTATCGGTCCTTTCGCAAGCTGGAAATGATTTTATCTATTATTATTATTTTTTTTATATATTGTAGAATATGAAGTTTTTTTACTTTGTTTTTCTTCTATATTGAAATAAATAAATTTCCTTCTAAAAGCAATTTCCCAAAGTTGTTTAAGATTTTTAAAACTGTTGGTTAGTTGTAAATTTTTAAAAAGTTATTTCTCTAGTAGCTAAGAAATGACATTTAAAATAGGTGAAGCTCCTCGTTGGCTCGAACTGTTTTAAAGCTGTAAATAAAAACTGTTTGTCCCTTTTATTATTATTTTTTTATATGCAAGTGTATATCCATGCGAATATTCTTAAAGTTCCTCTCTGCTGTTAATACCTGAAATTAAAAAAAATGTGATGGCTCCAACTGTTTGAAAGCTGTAAATAAAAGTTGCGTTTGTCACTTTTCAACTGGGGCCTCGCACTGATTGTGTTTTTCCAAAAAGTACTAACACGTTAGTATCTATTATCATTAGTTTCACAATTAAAACTTATTTCTCTCTCTCAATAATAATAATACTAAGGAATCACAAAGACAGATAAAATTTTCAAAAGAATAATTTTTATTGAAAAGAGTAGTTTTTTTTTTTAAAAATAATAACCTATATAAAATAGGTGTAAAAACACCATAGGAAAACACCTCTTAAAGGAAAAAACTACGATAGCAGTGTAAAGGGCATCATTTCAGCTGTATCTCATATTGTGCTCAACTGGGTTGTCATGTTTACAATACCAGGGTGTTTGCCCACCCACCGATGAAAGGCCAACAGGCCTCGAATCGGTGCCGTCTGGGTGGTGGTGGTGGTGCTAACTGAGAATAAGTAACAGTAATCTTCTCTATTAGTGAAGCGTTACTTATTCGAGGTAGTGCAATACGTGGTAACTTGTTATGAAGGAGTGCAATATGAGATACAGTTGAAATGATGCCCTTTACACTACTATCGTAGTTTTACCTTTAAGAGGTATCTATGGTGTTTTTAGACACCTGTAGATAATTATAACTCTTTAAAATATTATGCCCAGTTGCATTTAATCTTACTTAAAATAATAACATATGCACAATAACCTAAATATGGTTGAATTTTGTACCCATCATCACATATGACGCGCTATAGATACTTCTGATGCCGGCCCTGAGATATTGGAGGAAGATATGTCGGCTTCGTAAGATTCACCGGAAAGATACAAACTTGCAGGGTTCCAAACTTCCATAGATGTTTCCCTCCAACTACAGCTATCATCCGAAATGAATTGAGGAGGTTGGTGTAAAACTGAGTCGATCTAACGGGTGTTGAACACCTCATTTTTGGAAAAAATGTACAGCTTTCCTAGTCAAAACATTCATTGTCTTCAACAATCTGCAAAAGGTCTGGACAACCAATTGCTGCAGCACTCTGAGCTGTCACCACTAGTGCTGTCTACTTTAACCCGATCACCCGACGCCCAACACAAACTGCAACTACACAGACATTGTAAAAGTAAGAGTGGAAAAACACGAGGGTAATATGAAGAGAGTACCACCAAAATTATCCCTTTTAATTCCAAGCGAATTCAAATGTTAATCCAATACAAGCGTGGAGGGAAAGCTGAAAATTTAGCCAATGAGGTGTGTGTGTGTGTGTGTGTGTGTGTGTGTGTGTGTGTGTGTGTGTGTGTGTGTGTGTGTGTGTGTGTGTGTGTGTGTAAAGTGTAAAGTGTGTTTAGGGTCAAGCGGCACCAGGGGTTTCCCCCATCTCCGCGTAGTTTACATTGTGGGTGAACCAGTTGACTGGAAAAGCCAGAGATTTAAAAGTGTATGGACTTTGTATATATTTGATGCCTTGTACCGTTGTTCATCTGGTCATTTAGCCGCCAGACCCCTACTGAGGCCCGACGTTGTCCCACTTTAGCCCCGTGGAGGCAGACCAGGTACTCACTAGTATATAGTTCACTCTGGCAGGTCCTGCCACCTAATTTCCTAAGATTTCAGTGGCTAGGACCTTAAAAAAAAAAAAAATCGCGTACGCGTCGCGGGGAGCGCTAGAAGTCCAAAATGTTGGGCAAAATTAATTTAGATTGGTGATTTTAGATTGTGTGGGGCGTGTTCACGTTGCTATCAGATAGAGTGGGGTGAAGGCTGAAGACTGGGGGGCAAATAGACAGAAATATGGAGCCGAAAGGGAAGGCAACTCCAGTTTACAGTGGGGCATGCCCATGCCCCACCAGAGGGGAGAAATAGGGTGGCAGGGTGGGGAGGGGACAGTTTACTGTCCCCTCCCCACCTGCCAGGAAGAGGTGAGACAGTGAGCCAGACAAGAGAGCTGGCTCAGGTTGCCAATGTGGCCTGTGTGCATGGGTGGGAGCAAACCAGACCGCAGGGTCAGGTCCGCACCATCCAGAAAAACTTGAGGCCCAGCAGAGGCGATCCAATGTTGGTTTGGCTGAACAGGTTGTGCAAAATGTCACAGTTGGGAGTCATTCATGGGTCTGTTGTCCCGTCCGGTAGTCAATGTTCTGGGAAGTGGAGTTTTCTCACTTCTCATAAGAGTTCCAGTTTTGTCTTGCATGAAGGATCAAGCAGTCAAACCTGACATCTGGTTGGGGGTCTCTGAGAAGCTTTGTTTGACACATCGATTCGAAGTTTGCAGGCAGAGGAATGGTCAAGCGTCTAGCATACAGGTTCTGGGCAAACTCGGTGAACGCTATATATGAGGCTTCATCTTCCAGTAAGTAGTGTTCCCGGTTTTTGGGATTAAGGCGCACTTGGATGATTAATTCAACACGAAGATCTTCATAAAATTCGCAGTCATACATCTGGTGTCCCCAGGTCTCCACAGAGCCACATGCACACATTGGGTTGTTTTCGAGTCGAGAAGGTGTAATTTGTGTCGGATCGCTCCATGTCCTGTTAGGAGATACGTGCTGTACAATCCAGGGCAAAGCCATACCGGATACTGTGGGTATATTTGTTGTAGATCGGGGAGGAACCTCCGCGTGACTTCCCCTTTTGTGGAGGTCGTCCAGCGCTGCTGCCATATCGATCGCAAATAGATCTGGAGTCTTTTCTTCTCCACTGTCCGATTTGCAGTTGGGTCTGTGGTGTGATCCTGGAAGGTAGTTGGATTTCCGCGTCTAAGCTGCTGTAACATGCCTAGGCGAATCACTTCAAGATCAAGAGGGAGGGCCCCAGTGAGTACTTGCAGCGCATGAGTAGATACAGTGCGGCAAGCTCTGGTGAGGGTTAATAAAATCGGTCGGTGAATGATGTTGAGTAGCCGACGATTTACCGCCGTAGAGGCCTTATGGTGCCAGACACCAGAAGCATATGCAATCGCAGGGATGATGGCTGCTTTGTAAAGTATTGCAAGGGTTCTTCTTTTCAGCCCCCAGTCGTGGCGGGTAATCCTGGCAAGCATGGCAGCATAGTTTTTCATTTTCTTCTGGATGTATTTTAAGTAGGGTGTAAATGATAAATTTCGGTCCAGGATCACTCCTAGGTACTTGAGTTCTGTGGCCAACTTGATCGTTCTGTTGTAGATATTTATCTGCGGTGGTCTGGTAGGAGTTAGATATCCCTTTAGTAGGATAGATTGGGTTTTGGTGGCAGAGATATTAAGGTGATGAGTTTCGGTCCACTCTCTTAGTGTAGAAAGTGCTGAGTTGGCAAGCGTTTCCAGTTGTGCTCTTGAATCAGCAGAGAGGATTAGGGAGAGGTCATCTGCGTATGTGAGCGCTTGCACACCCCCCAGTTCCAGGGAGAGGAACTCATCCAGCACGTAGTTCCAGTACATCCAGTACAGAGCCCTGAGGGCAGCCCCTGTGTACCTGACGTTCAACCTTGCAGTAGGGAGCCTGCACTAGGACCTTCCTATTGTTCAGGTAGCTCTGAATGCATCCATATAGGTTTGATGGCAGGTTGGCAGCTCTTAGTCTTGCGAGGATGCTCTGCCACCAGAGGGCGTCGAACGCCCCTGCAAAGTCCACAGAGATGAGAAGAAGGTACTTTCGTTGGCAGTTTGACGCGGCATTCATGATATATTCTAGTGCATCCAGAGTGGATTTCCCCGTTTTGAATCCGAATTGTTTGTCTGTTGTTAAATTTGCTGCGGTGTAATGTACTTCAAGCCTCTGTCTAAGAAGTTGTTCCAGGACTTTGCTGAGTACAGACAGGAGGGATATAGGTCGGTAGGACTCCGGTATATGTTGCTGCTTTGATGGGTTTTTTATGATTAATTTTATGCTGGCTACCTTCCAGTCCGAGGGGAACCAGCCCTGACGAAGACAGTGGTTATATAAGTCTAACAGCAAGTTCGGGACATACTCGGCCACCTTTTTTACCAGTTCTGGTTCAAGCATGTCCAGTCCTGGGGTTCTTTTGTTTTTTATTTTTTGTATGGCAGTTTGTAAATCTTGCAGAGTGAATGGTTGTTCCACTCGGCCGATTGGTAGGTTTTGTTGGCGTGGCACAGCTGATGCTGTTGAGGTGTGTTGTCCTCTTCGATGGGTTTGAAGGTGGCATTGAAAATGTTGTTGACGGTGTCGTGCCAGTTTTTTGTCATGGTGCCTTGTGGGGTGATGGTGGAGGGCGTGACCTCTCCCCTTGGTAACTTGTTTGTGGTTATTCTATATATGATGCTCCATGGGTCTGTATTTCCGACTGTGGAAACCAGATGCTCCCAGGACAGTTTCTTCCGCTGCCTGATCATCGCAGTGTAGTTATTCCTGGCCTCCCTGTATTGTTGTCTGAGGGGTTCAACCTGAGGAGGAGGCCAGGACCGTCTGGCTCTTTGGAAGGCACGTCTTTTCATATCTCTCCTAAGTAGGTCAAGTTCCTGCGACCAGCACGGCACAGCGCCTGGCCGGGGGGGGGGGCCTTCTCCAGATCGACTGGTCCGCTGCTTGTAGGATGGCATTAGTGACAGCACGCTGGTGTTGATCGGGGGTTTGGTTGTGGAGGTTATTGGAAGACAGGTTCTCTGTGTTCCTAATTATGGCTTCTTTAAAGTTGTTCCAGTTGGCCTTATCAACGGCATATCTGTTGAGTTTGTAGCTGTTTGTTGGAGCCCGGTGAAGCGATCTGTGCATCGTGAAGGTGATAGCCCTATGGTCTGAGGAGGTCCAGTCTTCTTGTACCTTCCAATCATTTAGGTGCCCAGCAAGGGATCTGGTAGCCATTGTTGCATCTATAGTGACCTCCCAGAGAGTGGAACTAAATGTGGGGAGATTGTTTGGTCGATTTAGGACAACGAAGCTGCTGTTAGCCAGGAATTCCTCCATATATTGGCCATTCCTAGTTCCTCGACGTTCAGGAGTCTCACTATGCCACAATGGCGATCGACAGTTTAGGTCCGTAGATACGAGGATCCTAGAACCCACAAGTTCTGTTTGTACTTGATTTAGGTATTGGATGGCTGGTTGGATGTCTGCTGCTGGGCGGCAGTACAGAGAGATGATATATAGCTCTCCCAGTAGAGTAACAATGTGAGCGCAGGCCGCCCACTCCAAGCACAGGTGTGTTATTCTTGTCACAGTTATGTCGGGATTCCTGACAGCCACCGCAGCCCAGGGGGTGGCTCCCTCTACCTGAACAATTTTGTAGTTGAGTGGGTAACCCCGGACAGCACCCGCGCAGGTGTAGGGCTCCTGCAGCAGAAGGATGTCCAGGTTTTCTTCTTCAGCTTTTTGTCTAATTTGACCAGCTACGGCAATAGCCCGCTGCGCATTCAGTTGAAGAAATTTGATACAGTTGTTATTGTACGTTTTAGGGAGAGTTCCCATAATTTATTCTTATTTGTTGTGCACTTCTTGCTTTTACGTATACCGGGCATTTGTTGTCTCGAACAGAGTGCTTGTGGGGAAGCTTCTGCCACTTGCAGTTTGCGCAGGCTGGTTCTTTTCCTTTGTTCGGGCAGTTAGCATAGTTGTGTGTGTGTGTGTGTGTGTGTGTGTGTGTGTGTGTGTGTGTGTGTGTGTGTGTGTGTGTGTGCGCGATGGAATTATCGTACAGTATATTATACTATATCAGATTTTTAACAATTTTTACCTTAGAAGAAAATTCCTTTAAAAATTCTGTAGTAGGTACATAATGGTTCAATCTGAAAACACCAGGTGACTTGAAACCAGATGCGTTTTCGAATTATCCTACTGTTTGAGGAGATGTACAGATGATGTGGGAATAAATAAATCTTTATTGCCAAGGATATACATACAAACAGCAAAAAACTAGTTGTACTAGTTAGTGCTTTTTTTTTTTTTTCAATTAATAAGATAAGTAAATTAATAATGTAAAAACAAAATATTTCGCTGTCGTACAAAAACAAAGTTGAAATTAAACTATAATGCTGATGCCTCCCTGGTTGAAATGTGGAAAAGCAATGTTCTAACGAAAAAATAATTCGAAGAGGTGACTGAAAGAACTACAACCGTCTGATTCGACTGATGTCGAAATCACTTCACCAACAATTGGGAACGAGTGGGATCTCTTAGACTTTCAGAGAGGTATGATTGTCGGAGCGCATTTAAATAAGACGTAAAAACTAAACTTCTTAATTAAATAATTAAAATTAATAATTACATAATTAAAATGAATTAAAGTAACTTAATGAAACATGAAAAATTGAAATCAAAACTAACAAACTGAGAAGAACTGTTACGTGTTATAGTCAAGTGTCCCGGTTTGAATTACAGAAAATACAGTCATTTTACCTATACACTTTCACCATACAGTTCCAATTTAATCCAAGTTTAATCCATGTCAATGAATACCCAACAGTAATCCTAACAGCTCGTGTTCTGTGTGGTTATATTTATTCTAATTTAATTCAGTATATCCACTTAAATCGATAGATATAGTAAATCTTTGAAAATATTTGCTACAATATTTAATACGAACCTAATTTCTTATAGTATAACAAAATTACTTTAAATTTATTTAAAAATAAGCAAAATATAAAATAACCTTTAATTCGTTAAATAATATTATAATATATTAATATAATATCCTTCGGTTGAGTCAAGTCAAAATTCGGTGCTGATTTTGTAGCAGTGCTGTATATCGCACCACTTCGAGTGGAGTCATGAATAAGGAACTGTAGCAAAGAAATAGGAGATTAGCGATAGTAGTGCAATACCAGTTCAACTCGTTGTGCAGCCAAAATGTTTTCTGCCGTGGGCATGAAGAATAATAGAATACTGTCTATAGTAAATAACTGTCCCAAGTTTCGTTATAGATATCTAATCTTACAGTGGATGCTTTTGAAAGGATGTTATTATTTTGAATAATCAAACGAAAACAGCGAAAGCAATTCTGGGATCTCTGTGGCTGGAGGATTCCACCTGTCCAGCTCAGAGTCACCCCAATAATTTGCTTTGTTCACTCACGCTTCCACTTATTCCTACCCTACCAGATGCTCGGACGAATCCACGACATCGCTGCCACTCTTAAGAAATTTGCTGTCAACCGACGCTATAGACAAAAGATTCTTGGGCCCACACATCCCATGGTCCCCACAATTACTCATCGTAAAGCGCGGACTGTCAGCTGCATCTCATCATCAGCCATTTTCAATCCACTGCAGGATGAAGGCCTCTCCAGCAACTTTCCAGTTCCTTTTGTTTGCATACAACTTCCAGAAACTAAAAAGAAAGTTTATGCCTTTCAGGCGTAGCACCACTATTTTTGTAACAGTTAGGGTTCCACCAGTGCGGGGTTAATCCGACAATTGCACTGCTTTCGGCGTTTTAAGTAGTAAAAAAAAAAAAGTTGAGTTCCTAGAGATAATCCTTGTGGTGCTCCATTTCTGGTTTGGATTTTTCTGAGACTCTTCCATTGTAAAGCATGGTTATGGATCTGTCTTTTCGATAACTAGCAATCCATTTGCGTGCATTGCCACTGAGTTCATAGGAGTACGGTTGGTCAACATTCAACTCAACTCTCAACGTTCTTGGAGCTTCTCTTAGATCCAAGGATATTGAATGATTTGTTACCCTTCATTACCAATACTAATCGATTATGAGCTCTCCATTATATCTATTAATAGTTTTCTCCAATCTCCAATAATCCTCTGGTCTCTGATAATGCCAATAAAAGCGTTTGTGGTTATAGTCTTTGGTTATCTTTTATTGGCACTTAAGGAACTTTTTATTTTTAGCGTTTATGCCAAAAGTGACAAAAAATTAATAAAGTTTGACGTTCATATCAGTGTTGGTCTATAGAAGACCGTGATCAGTGGATTGAAGAGGACTTTAAAAGTTATGGTAACCTATTAATCAGTAAGGATTATACTCAGGGTACAAACAGAACCGGCTTGTGAGGCACTGTCATCTGCTGGAAAAATTTTAAAGTTGGAAAAAAGTGTGAAATGAAATAAAAATATACGAAAAATTTCCTGAGATTGCTCTTTTATTTTGATAGTCGTATGTGGATAGTGTCATTTTACCATATCTTGTATCTGGAGTTTACAAACCTTAAATGAAATATTACAGGACACTAAATCGCAGTAATACGCAAAAATTAAATTTATTTAACAAAATTTAGGTGCAGTTTCATTTGTATGAGACTATAGATAAATGAATTTGTAATTCAGATGAGGTTAAGGATTTAGAATCGAAAGCGATTTATATAAGTAGAGAAGTGATGCGTATAATGGAACTTTCCTTGACTAATTTCATAGTTGCAATTCCTAACTACAACTCGATGCTGCCGGCATTGTCATTGCAAAACGGTTCACAGAAAGAAGCTTTGGAAGTAGCTGGATCTTCTATCCAAGTCGTCAGAGTAAAGTTGTGTATCAGAGGGTTTGATCGTTTATCGAAACATCCCAATACTGGAGGCACTGCGCCTTTGCTGTACTCTTCTACCTTCCTCTTCATATTTCTCATAATCTAAGGAAAATACACACAGCAACAAAGCTTTAATAGCATATGTAGTAGAGTTAATGGACAAAACTAAAAGAAACTGATAAAAGCAATTTACAATCTGTAGATTGGTAAATTGGATTAATAAGCGCTTAATCAAATTTAATTAAATTAACAAATTAACTCTAGAATAAACAAGGAAACCTCCATTAAAATGTTCATTTGAATAGATATGGCATTCGAATACAATATTCAGGTGTTATTTCGCTATCTATTTAACCCATTATAACTATTTCTTATATCTTTTATTGTGCATATGGTTTTAAGCGAATATAACAAACATGGACGTAAACATCCACATTGTTTTTTCATCAGATATCTACTTTTCATTCAAAAAAGGTCGTTCTAAGAAAAATATAAATATTTGTATTAGTATTAATAAAAACGAAATGTTTATTAGAATATTAGTAAATGACACTAATAAAAACAGCCTTTGAAAACAAAGGAAAAGTTGGGTTCCTCAACAACTAAACTTACCAGCTTTGGAGACATCCTTCTGAGGTGATAACAATAATGCATATTTTGAACTAGTTTATGATATTCAAATTTGTTTTTAAACTTCGCTGCTATTCATACCATAAAAAGAATGCAGCAATATACAGTTAAATATGAATTGAAGCAAATAGTAGATCAGTTGTGGAAACACTTACCCTGGGATGTTGCCTTGCTATGTTATGATACTCGCAAGGATCTTTGACGATGTTGAACAGACAAGCAGCCTTTTCAGGGTTACAGTTACTAAAAGCCCTAAAAGGAAGTGGCTCGCATTCCACTTGTGCCCCTTTTTGACAATGACAGTTTTCTGGGGGGAACTGCCTTCCCCTCTTGGCGAGTATTTCTCCCACAACTGAACCTCTACTCCAAATCCAGCTATCTAGATTGTTATTTTCACACGTGTATTTGGTACGCGCTGTAGGTCCAAACCAGCTATCCGCTCTTCCGTTGTTAAAAGTTCCCTTAATGTATTTGTACTCTCCATGAATCAAAGCAGAAGTTCCAGCAACTGGATCAATATTGACGAGGATTTCATCCCGTTTCGAAGGCAAATCATCACGTAGTGTTTCCCACATATTAATTCCATCAATATCTTTTAAGTCATTCACATCACCTTCTGTCAAAGAAGAGAAAAAAAAAAAAGTCAATTTGAAATACAAATACAGTATTAAAAAAAAAGTGTCAATAAATACCAAAAAAATATTCATCACAAAGCTCTCAATCTATAAAGAATAATGGTATAATAAATGCCGATGTTAATTTGTAATAGGCGCCAAGCATCATTTCAATTTATTATTCGCGTGAGTTGGCATTAAATGACCTCAAAAACTAATCTTTCTTATAAAACAATTTATGAAATGAAATTTAAAATATTTTTTTAAGACATTAGTTATTTATCTTATTAATAATTAGTATCCAATAAATTTATTTACACACCTTTTATCTTTTATTGCTTCAGTATATGAATATGATAAATAAACAAAAGCTATTTTGCATTTCTCGAGACAGAATTAAATAATAATAATAATAAAATGAAAATTTATTGAACTAAACCAATGTAATTATATTAGACTACTTTGCCAGTTGTCCTGGTATTGTACTACATTAAAATCAGTGACATCGCCAAAATTGTTGTTGGTATTTAGGGCAGCGACTTAGACCATTTTATGCCATTGTATATTATGGCTGTTCATGGGCTGATCTATTGGTTTTCAGGCTCAACAACACGGGAAAAACGGTACTGTATCCGCCTGAGATCGGCGAACGACAGCACCGAATGAAGAGACTTTTAGAAATACCTCCAGTCTATGATGGAACTCGAACCAGAGCTCTTCAGATGAATGACAAGTGGCAAAACCAGCCAAGGCACATATCTCCAAGAAGTTGTTGTTGCTGTTGACCTTTTGTGAATATGATGACATTTCCAAAAGGTTAATTTGACGTATGCATTGCTCTCAAATACATTTGTTTATTTTAAAGAGAAATATCAGAACAATTGTAGTTCTTAAATAAGACTTTTGGGAGAGGAGAAGCATGATCGAAGTAGAAACACCAACTTTCTCACATTAACCTTCATAATTTAGTCTTTTTTTTCCTAACTTTGTCAATTGTCTACAGTAGAATACTCTGGTACAGCGTCCTGGAACCAATGCACACTGATGGATACCCTTTTCTCAGATAATGAACATCTCCATCTCAGATTCGACACTCAGGTCGCTGGAATTGTTTCCTCCCTGTCTCTCTTGACACGTGACTGCCTTTCCACCCTCTCGAGGACATTCTTCTTCCACTTTCCACTTAGGTGGGAAGAATCCCACCCAACCTGCGGAGGATGCCTTCCCTTACATCCTTCGTCGCTCTGTCTACGCCTTTCCTTTACTTTCTCTAGTACATCCTGTACTCTTTCTTTTTTTTTTTTCACTTGATCTATTTCCCGGAAGCTCAGGCGACCTGGAGAAGACTAGCCAGAGAATTATGGGCAGCCTAGCTACCTCCTAGTGGGGTGTGCGGGCAACGTGGGGTCCCTTCAGAGGCCCTACGGCCAAAAGCCAGGACACCCCAGGTGAAAAAACTTCGAAAATGTGGGCTACAGAACTTGGTAACCATATACTTTAGGGGAAAGAGGTGTATAGAGTTGATTTTAGGAAGTTTTGCATTAGCCAGTGCATTTTTGCATTTATTCCCCCTCCCAAATTACTTGTTCACAATCTCTGCTTTGTGACGTGGCAAGTTGTCATTTAATGCCCGTTTCGATAAATTTGCCACAACATAGGGCATACAGAGTTGTAAATGCATGTTGCATAATGTTGCAAGAAACACGAGAATAAATTTATATTTGTAAAGCGTAAAACCATGTAATGATAAAATGATTAAAGAGGCTTTTAGCTTAGCTTATACAGAATATACAAGCATAATTGCGAGATTAAATTGAGAAATAATAGGTTATATTAACTCAATTTCAGGGGTTATGTAACTCAGTTTAATTTAGAACAACCATAACAAACCACTGACGGCACAGAAATTCATCCTTAAAGTTTTTGGAACTAAATCTGAATTAGCCGTTGTGTACGTACACTGATATTCAAGCTACTTATGACAGTTTAGACACCAGCCCTTCTCGACCTTCTGCAATTTTTCTTCATGAAAAATACGAGTGTCCGCCTCACAGTCAAGAAGTTCCACAATACCCGGTAAATGGTTGTACAAGTACCACAAGGTACTTGTACAACCACCACCACCACTTGTACAGAGAATACAAGGTACTTATATTCTCTGTCATACTCATTCTCGGGGATGATTTAATACTTCTGATGATATAACGTTACCTCACCTAACCATATGGTATCAACAGTGCCAGATAATTTGACGAATCAATGATCCATCCACATCCCTTTATGAAACTGCGTCTAACACATCAATTTTATGCCATCTAATGACGCTCAGATCAATATCCTTGCTATAGAATAACATCTTTTAATGTTGAATCAAAACTAACTTCATCGCCACATTATTTTTCCAGTTACGCAAATACGTACGTGTTTTTGAACCAGAAACAAGAAGATGCCAGGTCGCTTGCCTTGAGGGATATTTCAAAAGTTCCAAAGTTCTTTGATTCTGTTATATATGTATAGGATATTTAGTTCACTCTTAAAATTACTAGAGGTAATCGTAACTATATGAACATTATTTATCAATAAATGTATCAATACAGTGAAATATACGGCACCCTCCATAAATGCTTTGACTGCACAGCAGTGGTGTCTGTAAAGAAACATCACAACTGATGGAGAATTTGTTTCGCAGACTTTGATCAAAAACTGAAGTTCGTTTTTGAGTCCTTCATTTCATAGGATTTTCATTGGATTGTAAAGCAAAAATCAAAGAAAGAAGGTTGATAAAACCGATTATAAATACATCGCAATTAGAATAAAATATCCCCTGGCCTTGTGTCCATAAAGGGTTATGCTGCAATACAGATTTCTAAAATGCTATAAGACTGCTGTTACTTACTTGCAAGAGTATAGATGGTGGGTAACCAGTCCGTGATGTGCATCATTTGCTTGGAAACTCTCCCCACTGAGTTATTCAGCAAAGGACTCCAAATTAAACCACATCCTCTTATCCCTCCTTCCCAGTACGTATACTTCGCTCCTCTTAGTGGGTAATTAGATCCAGCAGAATCCCAATAACCAAATTCTGGCGACCCGTTGTCAGTTGAAAAGATTACGACCGAGTTGTCCAAAAACCCTCTATCGTTCAGAGCTGTAAATATTTTTCCTACAGCGTCGTCCAATGCAGTGAGCACACCTAAAGAGAACATTTTTTTTTATTTAAATTTGAATCACAAAATACTTTAATTATTTTATTATATGTTATTCGTATGATTGTGTTTTATAATATGCGCTGATTATATAGGAGAAGTCAAAAGTATCTTCGCAACTTTAAAAGTTTGTAAACATGTCCACTAGAGTGAAGATGTGCCGATGGCAATTAAAATAGACTGGAATTTTGTGTTCATTTGTTATTGATTGTGGAAGTAGCCACCTGTGGCGCTGCGGATAGCAATGAGATGCCATTTTGCTGTTTCTTGAATTTTAACTATTACTTCCACTTCAGCTTTGGGATTATACTAATTTTCTCCCACTACAATATTCCTTCTATGTAAACATAATAATGGAAAATTAAGGCACCAAATATATAAAGTTATTTTTGACTTACTCTGTATGCTCACAGTAATGATTAATAAACTGCTGTATACGATATATTTTTAAACTTACCTGCAAATATCCTTCTGCTTCTGTCTGAAATATTGCAAAATTTTCCTATATACTCTGGAGGGGCTTGCAACCTCATATATTCGTTGGCTACATGTACTGCTTGGTGAGGAAGATACAGGAACAAGGGCTACTTGGAAGGAATTAAAAATCAGCTTAATATTATACTCATAACGATATTGATATTCATAATGAGCAAATGCATATAATTGTTTAACTTCCTTTACAAGAATTTTCTTGAAATCTCTATATTTAAACCTTGCCATCTTACTTTAATATACGACCCCTAGTTCTGATGATTACATGGCACTAGTTCTGATGATTACATGGCATCAGTTATCGCCGACCGGGCTAGCCGAGTGGGTAAAGTACCTACCCGGCAACCCAAAGGTCGCGGGTTCCATTCCCGCCTCGGGCTTGGATCAAAGTACTGCAAAATCCTTGGGAGGTGCAATATGGCCACAGAAGCCGATGCGCCAACAACTACCAAAAAAAAAAAAAAAAAAAGCATCAGTTATCTTGTCAATGGATGAAATATTTTGATGGTAATCTCATTCCTATTTATCTGCAAAACATGCATAAGAAGAATTTTGTGTCCAGATAATTTCTTCTTAAATTATTTTCTTAATATCCTTATAACCTAGAAAGTGTTCTTTGTATGTTTTTATCTAAAAAACATTCCAATGTCCACAGAGTCTACAGTCCACAGGGAAATATAGCATCAGCTGAATTATGGCGTAAATTATATGGAAACTGAGAGTGCTTGCTGGAATCTGCAAAATACACAGCAAAAATGTGTGGTCTTGTCACCAGACTTCTGAGTGACAGAGCCTATTTAAACGCAAAGACCTTTGTGTTTAAAAGTTTGTAAACTGGTAAAAAAGTACTTCTTTCCAGAATTCACTTAGTTATTATCGAAACTATCGAATCTCTGGTTTAAAACTACTGATTGCAATGAATATATATGCAAATACAATAAACTCTGTAATATCTGGCACATTTAACAGAAAAATGGATCCTGTACAATGCATCAAAAAACCTTTCAATAATTTTCCATTTTCATTTAACCCTAAAGGATGCATAAGCTATTGACTTAACTATAATATAATGGAAAAATTCTAAAAAAAAAAGGTTCATCTCACAAAATGTTTGTACTTACCTTGGATTCATCGTGGTTTTCAATTATTTCAATAGCCTTCTCGGTATACAAATGTGTGCTATAATGGCCTCCCTCGTTGAACACTGGTTCTGCACCATCGTGAAGATCTCTTCCATAGAATATCTAAAGGATAAAATTCAATATGATTTTAAAATATACTGTGAGCGTTGTGATAGTTTTGAATCCTTACTGCTTGGAGAATTGATTATTGGGTTTAATTCACCCATCATCTGGACGACTTTATAGCTATCAATGGGTCCTACATCGGAATTTACTACAAATAACGTTTTCTATAATTATGAAATAACTAAAGAATTCTATTTATTCATTTATCGTTTAAGGGTGCAAATTTCTAAAATTTCAACCACAGCAAAAGGTTGGCCATCCCCTGTTGTAAACTGAACAGGAAGTGGGCAACTAAAAAAAAGCACGATACTCACAGGGAAGGTTGGATCTGTCTGGGAGCTATAGTATGTGTGGTCATAGTAGTCCCCTTCTCCTGCCCAGTAACCATAAAAGGTATCAAAGCCTCTCTCTGTAGGCAGGTATTCCTTCTTGTAGTATCCGAGGTGCCACTGAAAAAAATAAAGATTAATATATGTTCTGCATATTAGACAGTAATACAATATTTTATGGGTGGTATATAATTCTAAGAAACACAAGCTTTACGGAATTATACTGCTTAATTGGAAATATTGGGTATTTCAATTTATTTATTTATTTTTTTTTTTTGCCCCTTGAACTTCTTATTCTGTAAAAAAAATTCGAAATAATTTTGATTTTTGATAACCTTTGAGTAGTGAGTTATGAAAAAAATATATTATTATATGTATCTGTACTGGAGGCTTTAGATTAAAAAATAAACCGAAGTATAAACGTTAAAATGGGAACATATGGGATTAAGCACAGAACAAAACAGAACTTTCTAAAACCATTTAAAAAAACTATTAGAACAGCTAGATATAGTCCCTTATAGGCGTATAGCGGGTGTCTGCTTGATATAGGAAGATCAAACGGATGAGTTCACAAAGCTGTCAGCGTGGAGAGGATGGACGTTAGAGAAGACACTACAAACAGAAATTTTTCAAATTTCTTTGTTTGTAGTGATTTGAAATCTGAATTACGCTTTCAGTTATCAACGATCGGGAAAAGGCAGCCACAAGTAACAGTTTTCATTGAACAATTTATAGTGAGTTATTAAATTCGAAAGGGAATACATATGTAAATTTTCTGCAGAAATCGGTGTCGAATCCATTTTGGTATTTAACACAGTTGGCAGTCTGATATTGAGACGTGAAGATGTACTTTTAAAGGGTGTTTATGTTTATGACACATGTCGACAATGCCATCTGGCCCCAGAAACAGTCCAGCACGTCATCGCAGGTTTCACGGTGATCACCCAGAAAGATTACACTCACAGACACAGCCAGGAGCTAGCGCAAAAATATCAGTTGATCAAAGAAAGTTTACTTTATTACGAGTACGATCCTCAGACTTTACTAGAGACCTGTATGTTGCTGTTTTCGGGTTTTTAAGAGCATCAGCGATTAAGACCATATTGCTCCATGTATCTTGTCTGTAAATTGCGTGTTCTGAGGTCGATTTTCTGTTTACTGAATGAAAAACCCGGGTTTCCTGGAGAAAAACCATGCTATGTTCACCTGAGACCAATTAACTCAGTCACATTGTGAAAAAGGCCCATAAAAATTCCTCCCGTCATTAGAGGCCGCTAGTCACAGACTATACTGGAACCGTGCCATAACAACGGACAACACACCAGGCATAACTCTCATCGACAAGAAGAAAATGAATGCCTACCTGATCGACATAGCGGTGCCCAACACCAGCAACCTCTAGAAAATATACGAGGAAAAGATCACGAAGTATTCAGACCAAAAACAGGAAGTCAAAGATATGTGGCATATGGAACAAGTGTGGCATGTGGCATAAGAACACTTACATGGAACTGTAAGTGTTTCCTCCCCAATTACATGGGGAGGAAAAACCCATAAAGGAGAAAAAGTTTTTTTATAATAATAATAATAATAATAAAGAGGTTTATATATAACCCTTCATTTATATCCCCCTCTAATTCTCCCCTAATATATGTATGTAAAGATTAGAATTATGAGTATGCATAAGAAAACTGAAGCTTCACTGTAAGCAATGAATTGCAAAATTTAAACTAATCATAATTAAGATAGCGTCCACTGTTATCTTTAAAGCACATTTTGTTTTAAGTTCAGTAAGGATTTTATTCAATAACCGATACCATAGATAACGGATCGATTACTATTAGTGAGTGGTGAAAAAATAAAAACTCAAATATAACCCAAAAATTTGGAAGTCATTGAGCTAATCTGATTGGTATTAAAAATAAATAAATAAATAATATTTTTTAGGTAAATTTATGAACAGAATAAAAATAAGTAGACTTACTTTGCCTATACCATGCGTAGCATAACCCATACGTTTCAAATATTCTGGCATTAGGGTATGATTTCGTGATAGACCAGTTGGTTGACCAGCTAGAAGAACACCCGATTGTAAACCTAAAAATCACGAAGATTTAAAAGAAAAAAGAAAGAAAACATGAATAATTAAAGGAGAAAATTTTGATTTTGTTCTTTCATCAGTTTAAGTGAATAATTATCAATAATAAGTTTATTTTACATGTAAAAATTTAATATAAATTGAAAAAAAAAAAATATATATATATATGTATATACTGTGTTGCGCAGTTCCTTAAATTATTTTTATTAAATAATGTTTCTTGAAAGTATATTTTCACACCATTTTTGTCAAAAAAAAAATAATAATAAATAAATAATAATAATATTCACCTGTAATAGTTTCCAGTATATTCAACCTGCTAACGGTTCTTCAACAAAAAAGCATTTTTTTTTTTCATCCAGAACGTATTTTTTTTAGACTAACACTTTTATCTCTCTTGATAAATATTTGGATCGATATTCGATCAATATTTCACAACGAGAGATTTGTATAGCATTTTTACGCCATTTCTACGATAAGGATTATAATCCATAATAATTATTAAACTGTGAATGTAATAAAACAAACGAATTATTCCTTACTTCCTGTCACTAGCAGATGACATAATTCTTCTCAGCAGGAATCGGATATAGTAATTAATTTTAGTTTCGCATTCTCTTACAAAATTTCTCCTTTCACATTCGTTTACCAAACAACAAATACAAAATAATTTTACTCAATAAGTTGTGTTGGTGAACAGCTTCGTCGTATGGAGTATTAATTAACTGTATTCAAAGGCGTTAAAAATATATATAAATAAATAAATAAAATTTATATATATATATATATATAGTTACTTCATTCTGCTACTAGGGTACGCTTGGATAATAAGATTATACTGGAAAATGTAATTACAGTATTCAAAATAACATAAAAATTAATGGCAGCATTTTAGTGCGATTTGATTTATATAATAACACAATTCCAAAGCAAATAAATACAGAGACTTGAGAATAATAAGAAGAGGCTAATAATATATTAACAATTAATTTTAAAAGAGAGATCAGTCTAACTGATATACGACAGTAGTTGAAGGGCGTATAATTGTATTTGATTTTCATCTTTTATATTAAAAAACATATTATCGATATAAATTTAAGGAGTTAATAAATTTTCAACGTTCAGATAGTAAATGCATTTAGAGATTTAAGTTGTTTTCAAATATCTCCAAATTTACCTTATTGATTAATTTTGTCATTCTGGTATAGTAGTTGTAATATCCGTAATTTCTCCTACCATAGGATGGTTTTAATTATGGATAATTTCTTAATGATCTAAGTTGTACTTTCCAGTTTATTTTTGAGAGTAAGTTAGGGCTTTTAATAGTCCAGTGTATAAACTTGTTAAACAATAGTAGATCGACTTTACTCCTCCAGTGTTTCAAACAAAAAGAATTCATATAATCAATAGTATGAATTCTTTTCTGATAGGGAGACCAAACCCGTGACACATATACTAGGGCCGGTCTAAGCATAAATTTTACAAAGAAACATAAATAACCGCTAATTGACAAAAATCTCTGTTCATATTTTTAAGAAACTCTTAAAAATATGAACAGAGGACGGATTGACGGATTCAAACCCCGGCGTTTTCCAGCAGGTGTGGGAAGCCACTGTGCTACTTACCCGCGCAGACCCTACTGAACTATTGGTTGGTGTCAAATAGTTATACAAAGTTTTCTCCTGTCTTGTTGTTGTAGGGTTTTAGGAGCATCAGCGACTAAGGCCATATTGTTCCGTGTATATTGTCGTGTATACTGCTGAACGAAAAACCCGAGTTTCAGAGAAATAAACATTCTATCCTTGCCTGAGACCAACTAACTCAGCCACGTTGTGGAAAAGCCCATAAAAATTGCTGTCGTCATCGACAGTACTCCAGCCTTTTCCATCCGGTGTGGAAAGGACGCGATCCTACCAACTGTGATATCCTCGATGTGACAGTCACATAGAGGATCTTCACGGATTGTACACTGATTTACTTTCTTGTGACATCGGAAATAGGTAGCCGTTATCGAAGGAGCATTTCGATTTTTCTGCCGAAATTATTATTTCATTTTTGTGAATTATTTTCCTAAGTGTTGTGCAGCTTTGAGCCAGCTAGTTACAGTTTATTAGAAGTACTGAATTTGTTATAACGTTAATATAAATTTTGTATTTCAGCATCGTAGCAGATTTTATTTTAATACGAAATAACAGCAATGAAATGGAAAATAATAAATACTATTGATTCTACATATGCAGTGAAAACGAAAATCCCTCATGACAACCAACGTGAACATTATTGTGTAATATTTGATGAATGCAATGTATCGTGGGACAAAGGGTGACATTTCCTCTTCATCTGTCAGCGAAGACAAAAGCAGTTTTCAGAAAAAAAGAACTCAAAAAAATTAAACTTACTATATTCCCTAGCAATGTTTGTAATGCATCGAATTTAGTTGGTCTAGTATTCAAGAAGATTTAAAGAAATAGGTTTTTTTGGCTTCGGATTCTTCAAAGTTGTGAGGAATCAGAAATAAAACCAATTTATTTCACCAAGTTCTCTTTAACAGAAACATCAAAGTGAAACTATAAAAAAAGAGTTGTTTTTTTTTAATTCGTTTTTAAGAAATTTCAAAAGATTTTCATTAAATAGTATTGGCATTAAAATCATATGAATGCTTACCTATATGAATTGGGTACTTTCCAGTGAGAAAGGCTCCTCTAGAAGGCGAACATACGTGCATCACGTAATAATTATTCAGCATAATTCCATCACAAGCCAAAGCATCGATATTGGGCGTAGGGATCTGTGATTCCCCGTGAAAGCTGACATCATTCCAACCCTAAGTTAA
Source organism: Mastigoproctus giganteus (assembly GCF_048544385.1). Classification (NCBI taxonomy): domain Eukaryota; kingdom Metazoa; phylum Arthropoda; class Arachnida; order Uropygi; family Thelyphonidae; genus Mastigoproctus; species Mastigoproctus giganteus. The sequence goes on along the minus strand of NC_143580.1, from coordinate 35,801,738 downwards.
ATAAAACAAAAAGGAACTCTTAATACTTCTTGAAATGACTTCTTAAACCTTTGTCAAACAATCACGTGGACAACAAAACTAACCTTGGCCCGAGCAACTGAACATGTCACAATATGCATTGCATATCGATGAAGCCTGAGACCCCTAACTGAGCAAAACTGAATTAAATTGAACATTTCTATAGATTTCTGAGGAGGTGGGCGGTTTTGTTTGTTTAGATCATCTATTCGAAACCTTTTATTATAAGACTTGGAAAGTGGGCACCAATTATAACTTCACTGTGCTTCTATATTTTATATAATTTTATATTCCATTTTTATTTTTTACTGTATTTTTATTCTGTTTTTAATCTGCTCACTCGATAAACAGAACTAATATAATATTTGTTTTTTTTAATCAAGTATAATTCTGGTTATAAAAGAGGAAGGGAACTCAACCAAGTCTGATTTTCTAATTAAGAAAGTCGCTCTGAATGATTGTTTTCCTAATTCCTGTTTATGTGGTCCTGTAAATAAATTTTCGATCTCAGATTTACAGTATTTTGGAGATGAATCCTGTATGATCTTGGTGTCCTCGCGGGTAGCACAGTGGTTATAATCACCCTCTTTACAAACCGGTGGACTAGGACTGGGTCTGAATCCAATCAATGACGCGAAGAACTGTTATTGGCTTTTTTCACTCCATGGCTGAGTTAGTCGGTCTCAGGCGTGGACAGAAAGGTCCCTCCCACCGGAAATTCGGTTTTTTTTTCCAGCAGAACTGGTAAATACACCAGAGAATACTCATTTTACCAAGCTTTATGGCGCACTTTAACTGCTCTTTTACCACCCTGATAAAATTTACTGTTATACTATGGGGCAATCAGGTTAGTGGGCATATTTTAACTGTTTGATTCATAATTCTGTTTTACTCGAACGACATTTACAGAATATTATTCATTTTATACCAATTATTTATTTTAAGCTGCAATTGGGCAATCGGTCGCGATTGACCTCCAGAAACAGCTACCTTACAATCTCAGCCAACATGAATTAAGCACAGTGGTGATTACACTGTCAGTCACTATGCTGATTGAGTTCGCGTGTATTGGAAAGGAGGAGTAGTGGGATGAAAATAATATTAGTAATACCTACTTACCAGGTCATCTGCGTAAATGTAGATAATATGTGGTTGGTCGAGAGCCTCACCTTTCCCGTTACACAAACAAATGATGACTGCCAGCAGCCATGTCACTTGTGGCATCTTCTGCATGCGCTCGTTAACGTAGTGGATCTGAGTACCTTGCGTTTATATTTAAATCTCGAAATGCATCTCTAAAATCTCAATTTCCTTTCCCCTTTATTTCTGGCCACCTGGTGTTTGGAGGTGCAATATATGGAAGGCAATTGAAGAATAGGCTATCATTATTATGAAATATCACCCGCTACACTTTTACCACACTTCCTCTTTTAATCTGGATAAAGCTATCAAGATCATTTCGCTTTTGTTAAACTAATGTACTCCCTGACACAATTTCCCAACAGGCCCCATAAATTTTGACACGGGCTTAGGACAAGGAATATAACAGCGAGATTTAAACACCAATGACTGCTGAGTTGCGTCTTTGATCACATTTCAATCCTGCTGTTTCGAGCTCCCCAGGATTCTGTGACATTTTTGATATTAAGCATAATAAGTTGTTGTAGTCAATGTTTTACAACCACCGAAATGGAAATTTTGATGATTGTGATAATTGAAATATTGTGAATAGAGGATAGTTCTCGATTTAGCAATTAATTATTCTACCTTTAATAAATTTAATTTATAGCTCTGCATCTTCCTATCGATCTGGGTTCATGCAGTGACTGAAAAGTGAAAATCAGATGGTGCAAGGTCAGAACTATACGACCAATGTTGTCGAGTCTTCATCTTCAATTCTTGGATTAAACGGGAGCGAAAAAATATTCATCCTCACGGTTACAAACAAACAGGGGAGCGAGGATTGTTCTACTGTGGAATAACTTCTGTTTCTAGGTATCTGCACCTTTCAAACGAATTTCCAACATTAAATTCATTATACCACATTCATACGCTACACTGGGTGACTATTCATGAACAGTTCGTGCCACTTGTACAGGTTTGTCGATGATAAACAGTTATCCCCATGTTGCTCATGCATTGTGCGATAAATTTCACTTCGTTTAATGTCCCCACGTAGTAAAAATGAAATGGCACTTATTTTTTTGAATAACAGTGCAAATGCGAAAGATATAAGCCATTTTAAAAAGTGACTGCCAACATTGCCAACTTTATATCGCGAAAATCCTTTCTTCACATCACCACTTCCTAACGAACAGGTGCCAGTATGTGTTTTGTGGTTAGTTTGCTGGATAAAAAACCCGAATTTTCTGAGATAATACCCATGTGATTGTAAACAATTATTCTACAACATACTGGACACAATGGAAAGACTCCTGAAAAGACTTCTGAAAATAATTCTCATTTATTCAAGGAACTTAAAGAGACCATCACCACTTTGCTGAAAGCAATCGTAGCCAGACTACGTTGTTTTAAACTACATTTCTCAATTTAAAGAAACGTTATATATCTTACGGTTTCAAGAAGAATATAAATACTACAAGGTAATCCTTAAAAGTTCGAAAGGCACATTCATGTGTTTTATTTTCTATTAAATGTAAATTTAAATCACACGCGATTTAAATCATCACTAAGAGGTTTACATCGATTTAAAATCTTCTTGACGGTCGATTGGAGGTTTAAAAAATCACACATAATATCAATCGATTGCCTAAGTTTTTCTATAACTGATCAGGAAATCAATATTTAAAAATAGCCAAAGGTGTTCGATATTAGATTTTTGCTTAATATTAATAAATTATTTAGAATTTTTTTCGTATTTTATTATGCTTCTGTGAATTTTTTAAAATTAATTTGGGATTTATGGAGATTAAGGAGAACTCCTAATTTAGGATTTAGGATTTAGGAGAACTCCTGAATCAAAGCTGAAATTTTCGTGGTTCGGTATGGATCGATGCCAGTCTTCATTCAAAATCTGGTTGCGCAAGTGCTAAATCCTCGACTGCCCCAGTTCTCTCTACGCCCTCAAAGTGGAAAGTTTTGCAATGTCAAGGGAATTTAACATTGGCCAATCCATCCAGTGTAGCAACTGACAGCGTTGTGAGCGTTAAAGAGAATGTTACGAAATGTTGATCGCTTAACTCCGGAAGTACCATATGCAGTACTGCCCGTTTGAATATTTATAGAGGAAGTGTAGAGAGAGACACTTCAAAGCCATGAAGTAAAAAAACAGTAAAAGAATCAACTCCAATAGTTGGAGTTGATAAGATGAGCCTATCAGATTTTCACACTAGCAGTCTATTTCAAAATACACTAGTTATTAACAGATTACAGAACAGATAACGTTAATTTTGCAGAGATAGTAATGTTTTAACTGTCCTGTCTAGATCCTGTTGTTTGATACACTTTCTTTTTAATGGAACTGACTTCCATCCATTGACTGGAAATCCAATTCGTAGTTTCTATATTAAATTCTTGCAATCCAAACGAAAAGAAAGAACTAACCCGGTTTCGGAGGGATTGATAGCTAGATGTCATGTGGGAAAAATTGCTAAATTATTATGTCACCCATTGCAACTCAAAATAAGTCTGACGTGTAGGGATGAGTTGCTTATATTGGAATGAGCAGCAGCCTGGAAAACCAGACGGAGGATATTTCAGAGACTGCTGGGAGTCATTGTGATACAAGTAAACACATGGGTTGTGTCAGGGTAGCTAAGAATAGGAACAGGTGCATGTATACTTGCGTATACACCAAAACCCCAGGGGCTCACATCTGGTGAGTATGGGCTTGGCACACCCAGGGTCCTGAGCTAGATATCATCATTCTTCTCTTCCTTGGTGATTCTCTCTCTCTCTCTCTCTCTCTCTCTCTCTCTCTCTCTCTCTCTCTCTCTCTCTCTCTCTCTCTCTCTCTCTCTCTCAAGAATGGTGTTTTTTTTTGGTGCAGAAAAAGCCTCAGGCTTCCTTGCACCATATGGCTAATGATAATAATAATAATAATAATAATACTAGGAGTTTGGTAAATAAATTTGATGAATTTGAGGTGTTAGTCAAAACATCAACGGCTGATATTGTTGGGATATCAGAGACGTGGTGTCACACAGATATAAGGAATGCAGAAATGGAATTTGGGGAGTATAATGTGTGCAGGAAGGATAGACGGGATAGGAAGGGAGGAGGAGTTATGCTACTAGTTAAGAAACACATAAAATCCAAGGAGGTACAGCCACTACCTCCAGTCAGTTTGGTGTGACGTAGGCACTGGGAAATCAAAATTGAGAGTAGGAGTGTGTTATAGGCCTAATTACTCTGATGAGTATAATAAGAAACTGTACAGGAAATGGAGTGGGCCAGTGAATCAGAGAGTCTTATAATGGGGGATTTTAATTTCCCGGATATTGACTAGAATTTGTGGATTTATTGGATGATTGTTTTCTACAACAGCATGTTCGGAAGGTAACTAGAGGGAGTGATACTCTTGATCTGATTATCAGTAGTGATTCTTCATGCATTAAGAATCTGCAGATAAATGAACCACTAGGTGGCAGTGATCACAGTGTGCTGAAGTGGGATTTACTCAAAGACGTAACTACCATCAGGGGTTAAGCGAAGGGTTTTTGCTTCCGTAAAGGCGACTACGATGGACTGAGACAGTATTTGAATTCTATACAGTGGGACCAACTGATGATGTTACCAACAGCAAATTCAAAATGGGAAGCATTCAAAGAACTTATCTTGGAAGCTACTAGGCTTTACATACCAACTAAGAAATATTGTTCAAGGTTTAGGCCTAAATGGATGTCAGATGAACTAATGAGACATGTGGCAGAGAAGAAAAATGGATGGAATACATATAAATTAACATGTGACACAGAAGCCTATGATAGATATAAGAGGTCTGTAACCAAGTCACAAAGGAGTTTAAGCAGGCGAAGGCAGATTATGAGAAATCTTTGGCAAAGGATGCAAAGAAAAACAGCAAAGAATTTTTTACCTATGTAAACTCTAAACGGAAGGGGATGAATCAGATTGGTTGACTGGATATTGATGGTTGAACAGAAGAGGATCCTGCTCAGAATGGCTAACAAACTAAATGTGTATTTTGCATCTACATTAAACCCATGAGGAGTTATTCAGGGATGGGGAATGCCAGAGGTGAACTAAACTATGGCAGTGAACTAGATGATTTTGTAATAACTGAGAGGAAAGTGGAGGAGAAATTGTTGATGATAAACATAAAAAGGCACCCGGGTGGAATGGGATCTATTCGGTTATATTAAAGCAGGCAGCAAAGGAAGCAAACCCTTAGCCATAATTATGAGAGCTTCTTTGGACTCAGGGGAGGTACACATAGACTGGAGATGTGCAAATGTAACCCCAATCACAAAGGAGGTTCAAAGGACGACACAAGTAATTACAGAACTATTAGTTTAACTTCTGTTCCAGGGAAATTAATGGATGCACTGGTTAAAGAAGCACTGCACGATCATCTAGACAAGACTTCAGTTATAGCTCGGACACAGCATGGGTTTGTTAACAGGAAGTCTTGTCTGACCTATTTGATTGGATACTATGATGTGATCACAAAAGAACTGGATGTAGGGAATAACTTTGATATCATATATTTGAATCTTAGAAAGGCTTTTGATACCGTTCCACATGGAAGACTGCTGCACAAATTGAAACAGTGTGGCATTGGAGGCAAATTTCTGCTATGGATAAAGGGCTGGTTGAGTGGGAATCAATAGACACTGCTCTTCGTGGACTAATGTTATTAGTGGAGTCCCTCAGGGTTCAGTGTTGGGTCCATTGTTGTTTTCTGTATTCATAAATAGTATTAGTAGTAGTGGCATGTGAGCAAGAAAGCAAGTGTATGAGCTTATGCAGCATCAGCCAAAAATAAAAAAATAAATAATAAAAAAAATAATAATAATAAAAAAATTACACCATTCCCTCGAAATGCCTGTCCAGTTTCTTTTTAAATTTATTTAACCTATGAACTTCCACAACGACAGATGGAAGTTTGTTCCAGCAATTAACCACCCGCTGGTTAAACGTAAATTTCCGCACATCTATTCTACATCTGTTTTTTTAATTTCAATTTATGCCCCCTTAGGTTCGTAATCTGAACAAGTGGAAGGATCCCATCAGAATTCAGCGTGCTCAACCCATTCAAGGCCTTATACACCTCAATCATATCAGCGCGCAGGTGCCTAGTCTCCAGCCACTGCAATTTGCAAAACTTAAGCCTCTCTTGGTAAGAGGATCCCTTCATTCCCCTCACCAATCTTGTTGCCCTTCACTGTACACACTCAAGCAAATCTACATCCTTCCTAAAATGAGACCTCCAGACCTATATGTAGCACTCAAGGCGCGGCCTGACCATTGCCTTATACAGAGGGACAATCACTTCCTTTTCCCTGCTAGCAAAATTCCTATATATCATTGACAAAACCCCATGACCTGCCCTGGCAACCTGTCTGCATTGCTCAGAAAACTTCATATCTGACTGCACAATTACTCCCAGGTCTTTTTCATTTTCTACCACCTTAAGTGTAGTACCACACAGTTGGTACGTTTATCTGGGGTTATCTCTACCCATATGCAGTACTTTGCATTTGTCAAGTTTAAACTTCAGTTGCCACTTCTTAGCCCATTTGCCCAAATTATCTAGATCCTGTTGCAGTGGCACACTGCCATTACTGTCATTAACAACCCTGCCAACCTTTGTATCATCTTCAAACTTCGACACTAAGCCTGATATACCTTCATCAATATAATTGATAAATATACAAAACAACAGAGGACCCAACACCGAACCCTGTGGGACTCCACTAATAACATTAGTCCACACCCATTAATTGCCACCCTCTGTCTTCTCCCACTCATCCATCTTTTTATCCATTGTAGCCACTTACCCTTAATACCATTCTGCTCCAATTTGTACAATAGTCTTCCATGCGCAACAGTGTCAAAAGCTTTCCTGAAATCCAAATATATGATATCAAAATTATTTTTCGCATCTAGTTCCTTTGTAACCACGACATAATATCCTATCAGATTTGTCAGACAAGACTTTCCCTTAACAAACCCATGCTGTGTCTGAATTATTGCTGCAGTCTTGTCTAGATGATCATGCAATGCATATTTAACCAGTGACTCCATTATTTTACCCGGAACAGAAGTTAAACTAACTGGACTGTAATTACTCGTGTCACATTTCGATCTCCCTTTGTGAATTGGGGATACATTTGCATATCTCCTGTACGTGGGGACCTCCCCTGAGTCCAAGGATGTTCTAATAATTATGGCTAAGGGTTTGCTTAGTTGCTTTGCCGCCTCCTTTTATACAATTGGATAGATCCCATCCACCCCAGGTGTCTTTCTTATGTTTAACTTCAACAATTTCTCCTCCACCTTGCTCTCAGTCATTACAAAATCATTAAGCACCCTGCTACAATTTGATAACCTTCTTCCATTTTCACACGTTAATTACTCCTCATGTGTGAATTTAGATGCGAAATACTCATTCAGTTTGTTTGCTATCTGAGCAGGATCATCGACAGTGGAACCATCGATATCAAGTGGGCCAATCAGATTCATCCCCTTCCTTTTAGTGCTTATATAAGTAAAGAAATTCTTGCTGTTTTTCTTAGCATCTTTTGCCAAAGATTTCTCGTAATCTGCCTTCGCCTGCCTAACCTCCTTTTTGATCTGATTACAGACTAAAATATTATTGATTATGGTATATCAGGCTTAATGTCCAAGTTTGTAGGCGATACGAAGTTTGGCAGGGTTGTTAAGGACACTAATTACAGTACGCTGCTGCAACGGGATCTAGAAAAGTTGAGCAGATGGGCTGAGAGGTGGCAAATGAAGTTTAACATTGACAAATGTAAAGTACTACATATGGGAAACAGCAACCCCAGAGCAACGTATCAACTCTGTGGTACTACCCTGACAGTGGTAGAGAATGAAAAGCACCTGGGGGTAATTGTGCAGGCAGATATGAAGTTTTCTGAGCAGTGCAGACGGGCTGCAAGAGTAGCTCATGGTGTATTGTCAATGATATATAGGAATTTTTCTAGCAGGGATAAGGAGGTGATTATTCCCTTGTATAAGGCGATGGTCAGGCTACACCTTGAGTACTGTATACAGGTCTGGAGGCCTCATTTTAGGAAGGATGTAGAGCTGTTTGAACGAGTACAGAGAAGGACAACAAGATTAGTGAATGGAACAAAGGGGTGCTCTTACGAATAAAGGCTTAAGTTTTGCAGATTAGTGTTTGCAGACTAGGCACCTGCGAGGTGATCTGATAGAGGTGTATAAAGCATGGAATGGTTTAAGCATGCTCAATGCTGATGGGATTCTTCCTCTTGCTCAGAATAATCACCTGAGAGGGCATAAATTCAAATGGGGGAAAGACAGATGTAGGATAGATGTGCGGAAGTTTGCCTTTAGCCAGCGGGTAGTTTATTGGTGGAATAGATTTCCAACTTTTGTTGTGGAAGTTGTGGAAGTTTGGATAGCCTAAATAAATTTAAAGTTGAACTGGACAGGTATTTGGAAAGAATGTAGGGGTGAAATCGGAGTTTTTTTTTTTTTTTTGGCTGATGCTATATAAGCTTGCTTACTTGCGTCGTGTGCCTGTACTAATGCTAATGGTAATTTTTCATCCAGCGATATTGTAGTCTACAGATAGAACGGTCGATTATAATGAGATAAATGGGAAGATTCACAAACCGTGTGGTTTCACCCTGATATAGTCAATGGCAAGGAGAGTTTTGTTAGAGGAATAGATTGGTAGTTGTTAGCGACCGACATCTCAGAACAGCTGCCAATATCAAAAACCAAGCCAATATGCAATACAAGCCTTAAAACTCAGCCTAGCATACCGGTCATGTACAAATTAGAAATGACTTGTCAGCATTTTTCTGTGTTTTATTTCTCTATACAACACCCCACGGCTTATACAAAGAAGATCTATCTTTAGCATTTGCACCTGTAATGTTTTTAAAACATTCAAATCGGTAAAATTTTGATAAAAATTTAGATAATACTCGCCAGGTCTTCAATCATTTGTTCACCAATCACTGAACTGCTATACCACGTGGTTTATTTTCATCGAAATGACTCTGAAAAGCAAGACAAGTATACATTTATATGTTAGCGCCTGCTTCACGCACTACTTCAGCGTAGGTATCTAAACACATGGAACGACTGATGTGGATAATGATTGTGGCCGTATGTTATTGTAGGGCAGAATCCCTCCCTCCAAACATCATATATATTTTGGTAGACGATTTGGTGAGTATTATGAGGATATTTTTATTACAATCTCTCCATCCCATCTCACAAGTGCATCTCTGAAGAGTAGTTCTAAATTGGGATATTTTCCCAAAGTGTATTCGTACAAAGATGTACAAACTGGACAGGGATCGGAATGGACTCCGGAAAGCTGTTTCGGTTTGTAAATTCCACTTATATCGTAATGATCCCCGTTTCGAATGCGCACTAGCATCGGTTTATGTTGAAGGTCACGGCCAAGTTTTACCTGTGTCGTAAACCTTGTGCGATTGTGGCAACAGCTGCAGCGTATACCGGGTGATTCGTAGGTGAAGATGTTGTATATAATATAAAAATAAACTTTATATAATAAAAAGTACGCATACCGAGACGAAAAATAGCATCTGCGAGTCGCAGACGACTGTAGTAGTGAATTGCAGACGACTGCAGACATAAATTGTAGACGACTGAAGTAGTAAAACGATTCGCAGTCGTCTGCAATCACTGTACTTTTGGTATTCGTTAAATTGGACTGTTACTTCGGTATGTGTGTGGATACGCATTGTGGATTGTACGTCATCTATTCCACAATCCACATCTCTCCACATAAGTGGAAAATCTGGAAAGTCTCAAAGGAGATTCAACGGATATCTTTGATACAGTAACAAGATTGTGTACCACGCTGAAGATCACTCAGACCTATGCGATATCTTCTAATCCTTGCCAAGGTGAATCGAACAGCATTTCTTGAATTTGAATTTTTGAATATAAATAATTTAATAATAATAATAATAATAATAATAATAATAATAATAATAAATTAATTTATTAACTCACAAAGTAACTCTTCTTTTTTAAATAGTTTTCTCGGAAATAACGTCATATTTGGAAATGACGACTTGTGGTGATTGATTATCCATAGATTAATCAATGAAATGCTTTTAAATTATTTGAATAATTCGGAGTTAAGTTTATTAAACACTTAACAAACTAACTTTGAATTAATCATGTTACAAAGTGTATATTCGTATGATTTAAAAAAAAATAATAATGTTTAAAAATTGATGATGGTAAAAATTAGCAGCTTTTATTTTAGACTTTGGGGTTCCTTTGCAAAATGACGTGTCATTACGTCAATATGCATTAGTATTTTGTTGTTGTTGTTGTCTTTTTTTTTTACGGCAACACATCTAAGGCTATAAGGTGTCACTGAATTGCGACTGTAAATTGAAGAGTCAAAGCAACTAAGGCTGTGAGGAGAAAGTAATATGTAAAAATATTTTGTGGTCGATGTGCCTGTTTGCAGGATGGAAAACCAGAGTTTTTGCGAGAAAATATAATTCAACCTTCGCCTGACACCGACTAATTCGGCCACATTGTGAAAAAAAGCCAATAAAAATTCCTCGCGTCATTGATGGATTCGAACTTGCGTTTTCCACTTTGTGGAAAGGAAGGTGATTATATCCACGGTGCAATCCGCGAGGAAACGGTAAATTGTATTCTGTGGTAGGTTTGCGTGGCCCTCGTGGGTAGCGCAGTCGGTATAATCGCCATCTTCTCCACACTGGGTGGAAGAGATCTGAATTCGAGTTCCACCGATGAGGGGAGACATTTTTATGGGTCTTTTTCACAACGTGCCTGAGTTTGTCTGTCTCAGGAGAGGGTAGCATGGTTTTTTCTCCCGAAAACTCGGGTTTTTCTTCCAGCAAAACAGAAATTCGACCACAGAATTTGCGGATAGTGTATATGGAGCAACATGGCCTTAGTTGCTGATGCTTCTAAAACCATGCTACAACAACAGCTGAAATTTGGGCATCTGCTTTGCCCTCACTTCAAAAACTGGTGTTCGCATATGAATACTGGATCCTGAAATTGGTCATAAATAAGCATCGTCGACCCCCTCATGGGAGAACCACTGACATGGCTGAGAAACTAAATGTACCCAGGCTCCCAAGGTTAATTGACATCAGGCAATTAATGACCACGGTAAAAATGTTCCCAGGAGTGATAAATGCCCCGAACATCTGGGATTTCTGTCGATGGCACAACCCTTCTCCGTCCTTGAAGTCTGACCTCCACACTAATCCTCAAATACAGCAGCCTGAAACTTTATAATCGTTTTCCACCGGTCGAGGTACTTCCTAAATTACAGGTACTGCTGCGTCTTGGATTTAACCTGCAGAAAATGGCTATCGATTACAAATACCGTTTATTTATTAACACACAACTGTATATACATTCTCAAGATACACATTAATCAATTTATTTACAAGATTTATATACAGATTTTATATACATACTCTTATATATGCTGTAGGCTTTCTGTACATTTGCTTGTGTTTGTCCTGATATGAAGGGTGGCTCATAGACATAAGCCCATCTCCACCTAAAAAAGCTCAGAACCTCTGCAAAACAGACCTGAAAAAAGTGTTATGTCAGGCCATTTCGCCACCAGGGACTAACCAACACCTGGATCAACCATTCTCTGTGTATGCTGTAATGCACAAATCCCACACCTACCGGAAGTAGTGCTATACTGGTAGGTGCCAGCAATCCCGCCTCCAGGGCTGCCCAAACTTGGAGGCCAGCGAAAAAAAAAAAAATAAATAAAAAATTCCAACTAGGAACAATGTTGAAACAAAAGCAACATTATACAATTATTTACATGTAAATAGCAAATACATACATACACTTAGAATGACATTAATTTAACAGTAACACTTAGAAAACATTAACATTTAGATTAACATTATCTCCACTTAGAGTCCATCCACAAATGCGAGCCTGCATTTGGGTATCCAGGAGCAGATCAATTCGCACTGCAAACCAGAAACATCCTATAAAGATGACAGTACACGAAGCATTCTGTCGTCAAATGTGCAGCACTTCTTTAATTGGTATCCTGCAATAGATGTCTTAACTCCTGTCTTCTTTTAAAAACTTTGGCCGAGAATTCCTGAAGCAAAGCAAAGATGTCCCACCTCTGAACCAAGAGAGGTAAATTATTCTCCGTGAGGTTTGGTAACCTATTTAGTAATTCCTGCCTGTCTCAAATATACAGTCCACATTCAAGGATGACATGTCTCCAAGATTCAACCTCACCGCACGAACAGTAGTGGTCAGGTTCTAATCCTCTTTCAAATAGTTTGGCCCTTAAGCCATGTCCAGCAATTAAATAACTCGTGGTCATGGTGGGAGCAAACCAAGAAGACACCCTCCCGTCCATTGCAAAGCTTACGGATGGCATCTATTCAACTGACAAAACTCGTTCCAAATCTTGTGGCTTAAACTGTGGCAAATTGCCCGACTAACTCAACCACGGAGTGAATGACCGCCAGGTTATTCACTCCGTGAATGTATGCCAGGGATAAAATGTTAATAACGTTGTAGAGCAGACAGGTGTCTACCGGGGATCAAATATTGATAGCGTTGTAGAGTTGATATGATTTTAAAGGCCGCGAAAGGTGGTGTTGTTTTACATGTTCGCACTGATGAAGTCCAGTTGGAGATTTTAGAAATCACTTAACAAATACAGGGTTGGTTGGTTGATTGTCGTAAGGTTTTAAGCACATAAACAATTTAGTAATAGTAAAAGTAATAGTCATACAGTGCAAGGAAGCCACAGGACTTTGCTGCACTGGCTGGGAAAAAAATGAGTAGATAAGAAAATAAAAATTATTTGCTTTCTTCCTCAAATAGGTTATTGTCCAGCTGACCTTTGAATTTATTCAAACTGTCAGCCTCAACTACCAGTGAAGGCAACTGTTCCAGCAATCAACGAATCGCTGGCTAAAAGAAAACTTCCTACAATCTAGTGTAGACCTCTTCCCCCGTAATTTTAATTTATGCCCTCAATTTCTGGAATTCTCTATAACAGTGAAAATTCCGCCTTCATTAATTTTACTAACCCTTCTCAGAGCCTTATAAACCTCAATCATATTACCTCTGAGGTTGCCTGATTGATGTAGTCTGGTTGCCAAGCTCTGCAGCCTTCATATACAAAGTTTTTCCTCATATGGTCGCCCTTTTGCTGATCTCACCGTGCGAGTTGCCCCTCTTTGGACCCTTTCAAGAAACTCAATGTCTTTTTTTCAGATGAAGTCCCCATAATTGAACACAGTATTCCAAATGTGGTCTTGCAATTGTCTTATATTGGGACAGTGCTCCATATCTCTACAGGATAATGTTCGAAAAACCATCGATAGAATACCATGGGCTTTCCTGGCTGGCTGTTTATACTTCTCAGAAAAGTTCATATCCGCTCGTATTATAACTCCCGGCTCTCTCTCTTTTCCTCCACTATTTTTAATTCAACCTCACCAAGTATATTACTTATTTTTGGATTGTTCTTCCCCAAGTGTAACCTTGCATTTTTCTGCATAAAAACAGAGCTGGCACTTTTCTAACCATTCTTGCAATCTGCTCAAGTCATCCTGAAGGAACGCTGTTTGATACTGATCATTAACAACTCTATCAATCTTTATGTCGTCTGCAAATTTTGACATAAAGCTTTCTACTCCATCGTCGATGTCGTTTATGAAAATCAGAAACAACAGTGGTCCAAGAACCGATCCTTGGGGAGCCCCACTTGGGGTTCTCCAAGGATCGGTTCTTCTCTCCATTAATCACAACCTTCTGCCTTTAACCCTGCAGTAGTCAGCAATCCATCTTAGAAAAAAACTTAGACCATATTGGGTCGTATATAATACATCTGTAAACCGCGTGTGTTCTGTGTTCGATTTGCTGTTTGCTGGACGAAAAACCTGAGCTTTTGTGCGAAAAAATCATGCTACCTTCTTTTGAGACCGATTCAGCCACTTAGTGAAAAAGACCATAAAAATTCGTCGCATCATTGAGGGTATTCGAAGTCAGGTCTTTCAGTCTTTTTCACCCAGTGTGGAGAGGGTGGTGAATATACCTAACGTGCTACTCACGAAGGCTAAAATACAGGGCAACGTTGGAAAAAAGTGGAAAGTCTGGATTAAATTTGAGTTTAATCCAGACTCAATTCTTATAATTCTTCGCAGACACGATAGCACGAAAGCTTTGTCAGAAATGATAGACATGAGAGTCATGTTAGTCAGCTCGTCCTTGGAGAGACCGTGCAAAGCTGGCTGGTGGAGTATAATTTTTCTCAGCGTGGTCTGTTCTTGTTACCTCTAGACTGTTTTTACGGGGATGAGATACACTTAAATAGAAGGAAACTGCAAATGAAGTAAGCAAACCCTTAGCTATAATTATGAAAACATCTATGGATCCAGGGGGAGGGTAACTATGGACTGGAGATGTTTGAATGTATTCTCAAATGATGAAATGAATAATTACAGATCTGTTAGCTTGGCTTTTGTTCTAGGCTAAATAATGGAGTCACTGGTTAAAGAAGTAATGCAGACAGGAATGGAATATACGGCAGTAACAGCATGAATATGTTAAGGGGCGATCAGGTCTGACCAATCTGATTAGATACTGTTATGAACTGGAACTGGATGCATAAAATAATGTTGATATTACAAGTTACTGCAGTCGATAAAAATAGTAGTTATCAATGGACACTGCTCTTCGTGGACTAATGTTATTAGTGAATCCCGCAAGTGCTGGGGGCCCATTGCTGTTTTCTATATTTCTTGATGATATTGATGAAGGTACATATATCTAAGTTTGCAGTTGATACAAAGGTTGGCAGAGTGGTTATTGACAGTAATGAAGGTATGCTGCTGCAACAGGACATAGAAAAATTAGGCCGATGGGCTGATAAATGGCAGTTGAATGGAAATTAATTACCCATACAGGTAGCAGTAATCCTAGATTAACATGCCAACTGTGTGGTACTGCATTCAGGCTAGTGGAAAATAAAAAAGAGCTGGGTGTAATTGTGCAGTCAGATATGAAGTTCTTTGAGCAATGCAAGCAGGCTATCAGGACAGCTCAATGATACATATATGGAAGCTTTGCTATCAAAGATAAGGATGTGATTATGCCTTTGTACAAGGCTATGGTTAGGCTGTATCTTGAGTACTGTATATAGGTCTTTTGGCCTCACTTTAAGAAGGACGTAAATCTGCTGGAATGGGTGCAGAGGAGAAGGGCAACCAAATTAGTGAAGGGAACAAAAGAATGTTCCTATAAAGAAAGGCTTCACTTCTGCATGTTGCACCGTCTGGAAACCAAGCACCTGCGGGAAGATCTGATTGAAGTGTTTGAGACCTTGAATGGGTTGAATAAGATAAATGTAGATGGCATTCTTCCTCTTGCTACACACGTACGTGGGCGACTTGCTGAGACTACACACGTACGTGGGCGACTTCTAGAGGAATTAATTCTGAACAGAAATTTAACCATCCATAACCTACCCAACATCCTCCCGACATATTGTAGCACCACTGGACAATCTGATATTGATGTCACACTAACCACCAATGACTTACGGACATGCATCTGTGATTGGGTCACAATACCGGACTGGACGATAAGTGACCATCGAGTCATCTATTTTCACATTGGGACCAAGAGCCTGCCGACAACTGCTAAGGAAAGGAGTGACAGAATTAGTAAGATTTTCCGTAAAAACAGTCGACTGAGATGCCTTCGACTACTCCATCAATAGAGACGTTCCAACACATGGCCCTCTCCAATATGAAGAAGCAACACCAGAAGAATACAGTGCCTCGTACAGAGGCACTGTATTCTGTTGCTCTGTACAGAGGCACAGAGCCTCGTACAGAGCAACAAGGAAGAAAGTGCCATGCAACAGACCTTGTGCATGGTGGAACACGGAACTTATGACACTAAGGAGGGAAGTACACCGCGCACTAAAGCAGTGTCAGAACCGATGAAACTGGCCAGCAGCAGACGTCGAAATGCTACATAGGGAATACTTGAATAAAAAGAATACATACATCAAGGCAATAGCAACTAGAAAGCGAGAAAGCTGGGTTACATTCGTCCTAGAATCTGGAAATTCAAACCCCTGGGGGTTACTGTATAAAATCACACGGGGAAAAACCTTCACAACAGATATCTCTGGCACTGTCCTGGCTGATCAAAATGAAACCACAAACTGAACTGACTCTGTCAGTGCCATCATAAATAAGCTCTTCCCGGACGACAACCCTCAGAATGACTTGCCGGAACACAAAATTATCCGGAAGAAGAATGCCGAAATATATAGCACAGACCCAAGCTGAACCCTTCACCAGTCTGGAATTGAATCAGGTCCTCAAAAAAGTAAATACCAAAAAGTGCCCGGGACTGGATTTAATTGAATATGCCTTCATCATTAGATTTCACAAATTAAAGCCAGAACATCTTCTATTATTGTACAATAAATGCCTCCAAAAATCAAAGTTCCCCCAGCCATGGAAGGTTGCACTTCTCCGCCTAAAACCAAATAAACCAATAACGAACCCTCGTTCGTACAGACCAATTGTCCCGTTGGCAAACCTGGGCAAGACTAATGGCCATCCGAATCACGAAAGGTATGATTTCACCAGCCCAATATGGATTCACCCAGGGCAGATCATGTGAAGATGCCCTCTCTGATTTGATCCTGCATCTGGAAACTTTGCAATCCAAATATGAACTCGCTCTGTTTATTGACTTCGAGGGGGCCTTTGATAATGTATGGTGGAAAAGTGCACTGGAACGTTTTCGCACAGCAGAATGTCCAAATAATCTTTACTGGCTGTTCAGAAGCTACTTCTCACAACGCACAACAGTAGTTAAGTCAAAATACCGCCAAGTCCTTAAACCCATCCCCAGGGCTCTGTTCTGGGGCCCTTGGTGTGAAATATGGTGCTCCAGAGCTGGCTCAGTAACAGTTTTGAAAAAACTAAAATCATAGCATTCGCCGACGACCTCACCATCGTGGTCGCTGGTCATTCCAGAGCAGCCCTCGAATCCACAGCACAGCGAGTACTCAACCATCTCTCTACCTGGACAACAATCAACAAATTGCAAATTAACTCTGCCAAAACTGAGATGATGGTGTTTAAAAACCGACTCGACTTACGAAGGCCCCCTTCCCCCAAGTCAAAATCAATGGAACCCAGCTAACCTTCATAGAACAGACAAAAGTCCTGGGAGTAGTAATAGACAACCGCCTGTCTTTCTTCCCCCATCTATAGCATCTAAGTTCCAAGACCAAAAAGTTCTCCGCCGCAATTATACGGATCTCAAGAAGTGAGTGGGGACTCTCAAAACGAACCCTTCTTCTTTATTATAAAGCTGTCTTTCTCCAAATAGTTACCTATGCTGCCGCGGCCTGGTTTCACAGAGTTCCCATCATTAAGATGAAAGAAAAGCTAAACTCTATACAAAGAGCTATGTTACTGGCGACCCATCGAATCTGCCGTACAGTCTCTACAGCAGCTCTCCAAGATATAGCAGGCACCCTCCCTCTCGACCTTTATGCAATCTAGAAGGGGCTCTGCTATCGAATTAAAAAAGGTATTCCGGCAACGATCCTGGATATAGAACTCTCACTAACTACGGATATAAAGCAGGAGAAATCTCGATGTCTCAATAAACTCTTCAATTTATGGCAGACCAGATGGGATTCTTCTACTGTAGGGGTTGTAACTCGGAGTTTTCTTCCGGAGGTAACCTTTGCAACCACTAAAAATAAGCCCGATGGTTCTCCCTCAGCCTCGAATCATCCTTTCTCATTACCGGACATGGTTCTCTAAATGAGAAACTGCATACACTGGGACTCATCGACACTCCCTACTGCTTTTGCGGACAAAGTGAAAGTTGGAAACACTTGCTTCTGGAGTGTGTACATTACAACGACATCAGAAACCGTCTCCAGAATAAGATCCAGGACTTCCCACCAGCAGATCTGCATCAACTGATATGTACCCAGAACAACCTCGAAGCCTTCCAGACGAAGCAGCTGAGGTATCTGCCTGGAAGAGAACACTGATCGCCAATCACCGACGTGGAAATCCCCCTGCCAACTGAAAGTCACTTCTTCTACTGACTGTTACTTCAGTGCAATTTTTTTTTTTTTTTTCTAACCTGCGTTCTGCACTGTTTCGGTGTCCTGCCCTGGAACTAGGAGCAGCCTTGGCTCACTTTTTCTTTTCTCACTCTGTGCAGGATAAATAACCACTCTCCCATTTTTTTTTTTTTTTTAATCTCTCTCTGCTGGCACTCCAACTTACATCTTCCTCGCGTATCGAGACAGTACGTGCTCCATTGGGACTGGCCCACCTTCCCGTGGTGTGGACGAGTTCCCAGAATCATCTGTCCAGGTGTGTGATGCTTCTGGGTAGCCAAGAGGCCAGAACAGAACAGAACAACAGAACACACACACAATACACACAAACCTACGTCACACACATCTGGCCCGTTTGTAGTGATACTGAACTTCACAGAGATACGAGGCGGAGATGAACTCACGTTCTGGGAGCCGCCCTTTACAAAAACACATGTCCACATGTCCACACATGAGGGGTATAAATTCAAATTGAGGAACGATTGTTCTACTACAGATGTGCGGAAGTTTGCCTTCAACCAGCAGCAGGTGGTTGATTGTTGGAACAGGCTTCCATCTGAATACAAGGAAGAACTAGACAAATTCTTGGGGGATGTAGATGGGCAAAGTCTGTAGTTTTTTAATTTTTTTTCCTTTTCTGATGCTTTATAAACTTGCTTTCTTGCTTCATTTGCCTGTACCGATACGAATCCTAACACTAACACTAAGAAAAGAAAAAAATTAAGAAATTTAAATTCAAAAGCAGTCCATAAAACAGTGGACCACTTATACGTCGAATATATGACTAAGCAAGAATCTTCAACAGAAAAAATCAATCATACGCCGGAATACACGTTATATATGTATACGAGGTGGAGAAAATAATGGAAACACCTGTGATAAGAGTTACAGCTATGCACTAATATGGTGCTCAGCCTCCCCTTGCATTTAAATCAGCTTGTATTGTACGTAGAACAGATTCAAATAAACCTTGAACTCTCTAAGATGAAAATTGGACCATACTTCACTAAGGAACATTGCAAACTCCTTGAGTGAAGAAGGTAGAGGAAATCTGCTTCTCATTCTCCTCTCGAAATATGTCCACAGTGGCTCAATATCATTTAAATCTGGTAATTATGAAGGACATCAGAGATGCTTAGCCTCAGTTTCATGCTCCTGAAACCAAGAGGACACATCTGGCTGTGTATTGGGGCATTATTATCTTGAAACGTGGCATCGTGTGTGGGAAACAATGTCTGCACCGTGGGATGAACCCGGATGGAATACTGAACTGGATATGACTCAACATCTCAGAGTTATGACACGTTCCATCTTCTTCTGCACTACACGATGTGACTAGACAGAACCCACCAGGAATCACCTACACCTACCTTGATACACGACAAGAATCTTTCACCGTAACCAGACTGCACTTGATTTGGATTTTAGCACATCAACATGCGACAGCTGCTACCCGACTGAGAGGAGTATCTCGATACGTGATGACCAGTCAGGACTCCTACTACCACACAAGAGTACACTGGACTGTGACATCGCAATGCCAATATAAGAATCCACAATCCATCTGTAGAGAGACCTGGACTGTTCGTACATGAGCCTGACCTCAACTTCTACCTCCATGGCTGACACTGGAGTGACTGTGTTTCCCTGGATTACATAGACCAGACTCACCAGCTCAACCCGTGACTTCCAACCTGAATCGAACTTCTTGCACAGTAAAACAGCGCTTAACTGTGATCCTCGCTCATTGCTAAAGTGACCCCCAGGTTGTCCTGGATTCCAATCTCCGGACAGGAATTGCTCCCTAGATTGTCTCATTAGATTTCACAAATTGAGTAGCACAGTTGTAGGATCGCCTTCTTCCCATTGCGGGTGGAAAAGACCCGAGTTCGAGCCCCGTTAATAATGTGAGGAATTTTATGAGCCTTTTTCAAAACGCGGCTGAGTTAGTCGGTCTCAGGCGAGGGAAGCATGGGTTTTCGTCCAACAAAACAGAAAATCGATCACAGAGCACACATTTACAGAAAATATATATGGATCAATGTGGATGGCCTTAGCCGCTGATGCTCCTAAAACCCTTCAACAATAACCTACGAAGACGACTTCAGTGGACTTTAACCCAATTGTGACATCTCTCAATGGACATTCCGCACTGCCATAGGGAGCGACTGTACACCTTGGCAGAATGCACTGCTGATCTCCGGGATGTTCACTGCTTGATGGTGGGACTTACTATCTATCACTATACTTCATAACTCTTCCGTCCTTTTTCTACGAGGATGCCTTCAACTATCCTTCTCATCTTTCTATCACTGTTTCTCCTCCCAACTCCCTTTCGAGCTTCTCCCTATCTTCTTCCCACTTTTCCTCTCACTCTTCAGGCTTCTCCAGACGTTTAGCTTTCAAGGCGCCCAGTACGAGCAAGCTGTGGAACTTGGCACGCCTCCACAAGGCTAGGGATGGGTTTGATTGATTGATTGATTTGGATTTTATTGGCGCATTAGCATCTAAGGCTATAATGCGCCAAGACCAGGCGGAATGGGAGTCGGGGGGAACCGATCAAGTGTCTGTCGCCCCTCCTCCGGTTACGAAGTCGCCAGACGCCAGCCAATAAGACACCACACTTTTACACAAACCAACACTACATACAAATGGCAGGCCTTGGCTCTTGTTTACCACAAGATGACCCAGCGGCAAATGGGTCATCTTATGGCAAACCATGGAGTCCGCAAAAACAAACCCTTAGAAACATATGGATAATGAGTGCATAATTTGCATGGAGGTGTTATCATCCTGTTAGCCTGGGCTCTAATTACATTTCGTTGTATGTTTTTCGATAAAGTTGAATCCCAATTTGAGAATTTTATGGCTTTGAAATTGAAATTGTCCCACATGTCATAAAGCACAGTATAGGTGTTATCCTCCAATATCTGTATGTTCATATCCAAACATGAGGCCCGGATGGAATACTTCGGTATATATACCGAAGCATTCCCGAGTACAAGTTGACTTCTATTTTTTTCCCTTTTTTAATATATACTGTATATAAATTCTATCATCAAGGAAGAAATTCAATCCTTACCATAAAGATGGTATGAACATATTGGAATTAAGCACATATTACTCAATGAAGCATTTATGGAATTCAAGCATAATCCTCCATTAAGCCATTTTAATATAAAAATAATCACTCTGCAAAATGATGCTTGTGAAGAAAGTCCAGAAAGAGAGGCTTTTACTAACTTCTCTTGTTGGAAATTAGCTGGAGAAGCGCAATATAGCTTTTTCAGAATTTTTTACAACCTGGTACTTCATTGCTGCTGAGAGTAACGAATCAGCATTTTTAAAGAACTCCATGAGATCCCATTAAGTCTCTTAAGTGTATTATTAGAAGAAAACGAAAGATTAATATTGCAATAACTGTCCAGTAAAGTATATTTCGCGCTCATGATTCAGCATTTCATCAATAAGGACTTTATTTCTTCCTTTAGGCGCCAGTGCAACGTAGTCTCGAGTCTCTTCTGTTCACTACTCGTATTCTGTTGAGGCAGCATGATGGATGAATTTGCGTTATTTCCTTTCATTTGTGCCACTCATCCTTCTGGTTCAGATACCATCGTCTAGTCTTAGTAATAATTACCATATTAATCCTGGCGAAAATGCAGATTAATCCCCTCACAGAAATAAGAAAGCTTCCCGACTGGTCAGTTAATTTGGACCATTTTCTTATTAGCAAACTAGGTTTTTATTTCTACCTTTCTCAAGTGGGGGTGAATTTTAGCAGGGTTGATACCTCTAATCCCCAGAAATTGGGCATCCTTTTCATCCCATCCTGAATGCGCGCTATTAACTGCTTAGTCACTTTCAAACAGCTGTCAAACACTTCCGGGAGAAACAACCATTCTCGAGAACTTCCATCAATGAAAATGGGCAACGTATTGTTCAAGAGGAATTTTGATGTTGTAATGGAACAGAATTTAAAAAACAAAAAGAAAAATTTAAAATAATTACCTTTCGGCTTGTTTTTGGATGTACCTCATTCTTAGCGTATTAAATTTTGGTAAAGTATGCATTTAGCAATGTAATCTCTTGTATCTTTAGAGAATGGAGGAATTTTTAAAGTCCTCTTCGATATGGGCTGTAGTAGGCTGATCTTAGTAATTATATTTTTTTATTAATTTTGTAATATTACTTTATTTATATGTTAATGGAAGTTTCTTATATTGTAAGATGTCCATTGAAAATAAAAATAATTGTACTTCGAAACAGTATCAATAGATCTGTAAGAAAAGGGAAAGAAGACACTAAGAAATTCAAAAGTATTTTGTAATAATATTTTCATGCAAAAAAGCCGTCTGGCGAGTGTAATCATCTGCCTACTAACCACATACTCCTTTCTTGGCGCACAACACACCTGAGGAAGTGTGGAGAACATTAACAGCTTCTTGTTTGTTGGCTTGGAACGTAGAAGGAAAATGTTTCCTCAAACATCATCTACATTTTTGAAGACTACTTGCTGATAATATTTTTCAAATATTTTCTTTACAATTTTAATATTTTCTTCTTAATAACTCTTTGAAACCCTTCCTAATATAGGAGGGGTTTCAAAGAGTTATGGTCTGCTTGGAATTTAGAAGGAAAATCCATCTCCCCAAACATCATCTACATTTCTGAAGACGACTTGGTAATAATCTGTTGAATTGATCACCACGTGTGACAGCGATTCTGACCTGTTTTCTTTTTCTTTTTTTTCAACGTCGAAAAATCCTAGAGTGCAACTATCTGCAGAGAAGGTATTGCTGTCAGTTTTCTGGAATGAGATGGACATTATTCTCACAGATTACCTGGAGAAGGGTACCACCATCAATTCACATTACTACAGCAACTTACTGTGGCAGTTTCATGCATCAATTAAGGAATTATAGTTCTTATAATTAACCCCATGTAGGTGGCCTGAATTTTAACCTCTCAATTTCTTTTTTCTTTCTCTTAACAGGGATGGAATGATGTCAGCTTCCATGGAGAGTCCCAGGTTCCCACTCCAAACATCGATGCACTGGCTTGTGATGGAATCGTGTTGAATAAATATTACGTTCAACCAGTGTGTTCGCCTTCTCGTGGAGCGCTGTTGACTGGAATGCACCCCATCAAATTAGGTAAGCACACAGATGACGCTGCAGTTCTGCTTCACTGATTCACTTCTCCATTATCATTCTTCAAAGGACTTCTTCCGTCCACTCACACTGTTCGGTTGCTTAATGGACTGTTGCTTTGATTTTGAATGTTTGCCATTACTTGCTTATTACAACATCAAGAGACATTTCTTAATGGTTTTTTATCCCACCCAGAGTGTCTTCAGACATTTAAAACACTAGATGGCCTTGTAGACTCCATTTTCTGCACAATAACTTTTTGTTAATGACTTTAATGTGACATTGATATTTTGATGCATGCTACGGAAGTCTAGAGGTGACACTACACTCATAAGGAACCAGGACTGTGGATAGATTTAATGGAAATCGCTTCTCTAAATCGACAAGATACGCTACACCCATTTCCAACATGATGGACAAGGACAGCACCGTATTAAGCAATCAATGTCAACTCAAACGTGTATATTCTGTACCTTTGGAAACATTTAACATTTTACAGAAATTCTACGTTATACTGGAACTGAAGCGTTGGACATTGTAGCGCATGCTGATTGATGGAAGGAATGGGCAACATGGCGGTGCACAGAAAAGAATTCTCTGTTCATGCACTGCGAATACAAAAAGGTTTCTCCTTTGAGATTACTACCTACATTTATTCATTTTATTAATCACGGAGGAGCCTTGAAATGCGTGTTGCGTTTAAGATTTTATTAAAATCCAAGTAATAGATAAAACAAAAAGTTAATAAATATTGCTTTGTGAGGTATGTACAATGAAATTGGAGGAATTAAGATATTTTTATAGGGATGACCACGTGGTCAGAAGAGTTCACAAGATGAAGAGAATACAAGAAACAGCACCCTATTTAACAGTCACTCGCTTGAACCCTTGTCACTCAAAGTAATTAGTAATTAATTGTTAATTAATTACACCAGGAGTAAAAGACCTGAGTTCCAGTCCCGTCGATGATGGAAAAATTTTTATATAGGCCTTTAATGCGGCTGAGTTAGTCTGTCTCAGGCAAGGATAGCATGGTTTCGCCTCCCAGAAAATTTGGTTTTTCATCCAGCAGACAGAAAATCGACCTCAGAACACACGCAGTTGACAGACACGGAGCAATATGGGCTTAGTTACTGATGCTCCTAAAACCCTGCTACAACAACAACAACTGCTTAGGAACTAACCAACTGTTTATCAGGCGAAGATTAGTGTTTTTAGAACCATCATTTCAGTTATTTATCCATGCTTTTCAAACAAAAATTCTTTGGATTGAACCTTGTACGCATTGCCAAATGTCATACACATGGGCCCTCTTGCTTGTGGGTGTTTGTACATCAAATTAAATATCTACGGATTGCTTGTGTTTAATATATTTTAAGATGATTCCATTGTGTCAATTCAAGGCTGAAGAAGTTAATTTAATAATTGTTACCCAGCGAATTATTAGTAAACGTTTGCAGTTGCAAGTCTTATCTAGACTAGGTTCACATATCTCCATTAATATTCTGAATGTGGTATAATCTTGAAGTACACTCTCAAAGATATGACTTCATTGGACGAATATCCATTATGTAAAATGGTATGGTTGTTGTTGGTTTTTAGGAGCATCGGGATATAAGACCATATTTCTGTTTGCTGGACGAAAAACCCAAGTTTTCGGTTGGAAGAACGGTCTTTGTCACAAAGTTGCGTGAGAGCAACGTTACTTGATCATTGCATCCAACGTAAATAGCAGGACGAAGAATTCTTCACTAACCAGAATATTGCTTCCTTCATTATAGAAAAAACACTAACCGAACGAACTACTTGTGGAAAGTGTGGATGTCGGTTCATTTCATCACTAGATGGAAGTACTGTCCAGTGGCCATAAAGGGATCGATTTGTGGAAATCAAAAATGCAAAACTACTGAAATACTTCGCTAGTTGGTAATTGTTATAAATTCCTCACGATATTGCGCATCAATAGAAAAGTTAAAGGCTGCAGTATGCAAGAAGGGACCTGGGCCTAACAGAGTGATTCTTCTTCTTCCACCTTGCTGAACCCGTTTCAATGATCCAAACGTTTCAAAAATCTTCTGAACGAGAATGTATTTCTTACTTGGTGTCTTGCGATACCAAGTAAGAAATATATTCTCGTTCAGTTTGAACTTTTGTTTTTATAACTGTAGGTGTCACCAATGTACTGGAGAAAATTTGAACTAATCCTACAGAATTTTGCTAATTGCACTACCATCTATCAAGTTGATTGAGCCATTAATATTTTCTTCCATCCTCAATCTTTCTTTTTTAATCATCTATCTAGCGTGAATTATAACCCCTTTTTTTATTTATTTAGGCTTACAAAGCAGTGTTCTTTTTCCTGGTCAAGCAACTGGATTACAACTAAACGTGACTATTCTTCCAGAATACTTGAGAGACCTAGGCTATGCTACTCATGGCGTTGGGAAAGTAAGTATTATTAAAGTATTTTAATGAAAGTAAGTAGACTTTCAATTAAAATATCATCTTTTCATAATAATAAAAAAAGTCTGTTTGCATCCCGCAAAATACTTAGCCCTCGTGATTAACAACGTCCTCCCTACACCTGGTAGAAAAGACTTCAGTTCGAATCACGTCAATGATGAGAGAAATTCCTATGGGTCTTTTTCACAACGTAGCGAAGTGAGTCGGTATCAGACCAGGGTAATATGGTTTCTTCTCAAGGAAACGTGGGATTTCATCTAGAAAACAGGCAACTCGACCGAAGAATACACGCAATTTACAGACATATCATTTATACGGCGCAGGATGGCTTATTTGCTGTGTTCCTAAAACCCTACAACAACCAACCAACCAACCAACCAACCAACCAACCAATCAAAACACTTAGAAATAGCATGGCAATCAATCTACACAGTACAGATCAATCCATTAAATATCAACACGCCATTTTTATTAAACTGTATAACTGTATAAGTTCAGATCGAAATTTGCCCACAATAACAACCTCGTGCCATTGACGGGATTCGAACTCAGGTCTTTTTCACCTAATGCGCTGTTGTTGTTGTTGTTGTTGTTGTTGTTGTTTTAAGGTTTTTGGAGCATCAGATACTAAGGCCATATTGTTCCGCATAATTATTTGTAAATTGTGTGTGTGGTCGATTTTCTGTTTCTGGATGAAAAACCCTTGAAGAGAAAACTATGCTACCCTGGCCTGAGATCGACTAGCCCAGCCACGTTGTGATATATTGGAATATGTTGGATATATTGTTTCCAATCTGGAGAATTGGTACCCAAGGTAATTGTTGGAAATCTTGATATGTTCTCCTAACCATTCAGGTAAAATTTTTGCACCGAAGATAGTTGCGTTATCTCCCTGAAAGAATCCCATCGCAATCAGGATAAAAATGGCGTATTCTAAGGCAAAGTTCGTCCGATACGACAGAAAGATATTCAGTGTGGGTAACTTGACCTCCTAATGGTATCAGTGGATCCACTCCGTACCACTGGGTCATACCCCATACTGTGATATTACCTCATGCCGCTTGATTTCTGGGCACGATGCATGGCTTGACGCCATACTTTACCCAAGTGGGTAGCAGAGTCGTTAGAATCGCCGTCTTCCCCAACAGGGTGGAAAAGACTTGAGTTCGAGTGCCGTGGATGATGGAAGGAATTTTTAATGATCTTTTTTCAGAACGTGGCAGAGTTAATCGGTCTCAGGCGAGGGTAGCATGATTTTCCTCTCTGAAACAAGGGCGTTTCATCCAAAAAAGCAGAAAATGGACCTCAGAACACGTGCAATCTTTACATACAATAAACACGAAGCAACATGGTCTTAGTCGCTGATCCTTCCAAAACCCTACTACAACAACATACCATATGACTATTACATTTGATTACTGTACATTTAATTATCTGTTGACACCAATCTCAAAAGGTTTCTAATTTTTTGGCCAGGGAACGTAGGAGTGTGTCTATCACATCATTAATTGTGCAATTAAACTTAATCGAAAGGAGTCCACTACCTACATTATGGATTGTGTAACTCTCTTATAAAATTGCTAACTCCCCAATACTTCACTGTGTGCTAATTCCTTTTTATATCTGCAGTGGCATCTTGGATTTCACAAAAGGGCTTACCTACCTACCGAGAGAGGATTCGACACATTCTATGGGTTTTGGAATGGAGGATTGGACTATTATGACCACACCCATTATTTGCCAACTGACAGTCAAGAGCTTCCCGTAAGTAGCCAATACAATGTTAAAGGGAAAAAATGTCATAAGATAAAACACCTAACTGCTGCACAGTTTGCCCTAACTTTAATTCACATTATATGTTATTAGTATTAGTATTAGTATTGGTAATGGCCGCATGGTGCAAGAAAGCCTATGGCTTATGCTGCACCAGCAAAAAAAAAAAAAAAAAAAAATCCGAACAAAACAATGATAAAAACAAAAAATAATTAAATAATAATAATTAATAAAAAAAGGAAATTAAGCCTATCATCCTATGCGCTTCCCTGACTCGATGGTACTATCCATATGACCTTTCAATTTCCCCAAACTGTCAGCCTCTACCACCCATGAAGGCAACTTATTCCAGTAATTTATAACTCGCTGGCTAAAATAAAACTTCCTGCAGTCCAATCTAAACATTTCCCCCCGTAACTTGAATTTATGTCCCCTAGTTCTAGCATCATTTATAATCTTGAAAATTTTGTCCTCATTCATTTTACTGATGCCTCTCAGAGCCTTAAACACCTCAATCAAGTCTCCTCTAAGGTGTCTAGTTTCCAAACTCTGCAACCCACATATTCGAAGTCTTTCTTCATAAGGACGCCCTATTGCCGATCTCACCAGGCGAGTTACTCTTCTTTGCACCCTTTCAAGAAGCTCAATGTCTTTCTTTAGGTGCGGTCTCCATACTTAAATACAGTATTCCAAATGTGGTCTAATAAAAGCCTTATATAATGGGATTATCACGTCCCTATCTCTACTTGCAAAAGTTCGATAGATCATCGATAGGACACCATGGGCCTTCCTTGCAACCTCTTTACAATCCTCAGAGAATTTCATGTCTGACCGTATCGTAACACCCAAGTCCCTTTCCTCCAGTACTGGGTTTAGTTGAACTCCACCAAGTGAATAAGTTATTTTGGGATTACTGTTTCCTATGTGTAATACCTTACACTTTGTTGGATTAAAGCATAGCTTCCATTTTTCTGACCATTCCTGAAGTCTATCTAGGTCTCTCTGAAGAAGCTCAGCTTGACAGTGATCATTAACTACTCTACCAATTTTAACATCATCTGCAAATTTAGACATCACGCCCTCTATCCCTTCATCAATGTCGTTTATGAAAATTAAAAACAACACTGGTCCTAATACTGATCCTTGGGGAACCCCACTTCTCACCTCAACCCAATCTGAGGAATAGCCATTTATCACAACCATCTGCCTCCTGCCCTGAAGCCATCCTTCTATCCATCTAAGGATTCTCCCAGTGATTCCAACCTGTTTCAGCTTATAAAGCAACCGCTCATGTGGGACTGAGTCAGAAGCTTTGCTGAAATCTAAATAAACAATGTCGAAATTATTCCCTAAATCCAGCTCGTGAGTGACCCTTTCGAAATAGCGAACCAGATTTGTTAAACATGATTTTCCCTTTACAAAACCATGCTGAGTATCCTTGAGAATTTCAATTCGATCCAAATGATCCTGAATTCCACCCTTGATCATTGCCTCCATGATTTTCCCAACCACAGAAGTCAGACTGACAGGTCGATAATTTCTCACTTCACTCTTAGAACCACCCTTATGCATGGGAGATACATTGGCACTTTTCCAATCCAAGGGAATCTCACCAGAGTCTAGCGATGCTCGCATAATTAGCCTCAATGGTTCAATGCACTCGCTTTCCGCCTCTCTTAAGATTATAGGGCATATTCCATCAACTCCAGGAGTCTTATTGGCCTGTAGGCTCGAAAGTTTGTTCATTAAATAATCTTGCGAAATTTCAATATCATTAATTACATATTTTTAAACTTCGCTCCCACAATTTCCCATTGCCACAAAACGTTTTTCATTTGTAAATATCGATGCAAAATAACTGTTGAGTTCATCTGCAACGGCAGCTGGTATATTTATTACTACCCCCTTTCCCTTACGTAAAGGTTCGATCTGGTTTGTCCTGCTCTTCTTGGCATTTATATATGTGAAGAATTCTTTATCCCCCCCCCCCCTCTTTGCTAGTGATTTCTCATAAACTGCCTTTGCCTGTCGAACCTTTTATGTGCCTCTATCACATTACAGATCATCTTGTAGCTGTTATAGGCTTCGGTACTTTTTATTGTTGTGTAAGTTTTCCATACCACCTTTTTCTGCTCAAGTAATGTGGCAACTTCACTGTTCATCCAACTTGGAACTCTCCTCTTGGAGTATTTTTTTAATGGTAAATACGCATTCAAGACGTCTGTGATTAATGTTTTAAAAGTATACCACAGTTCAATTGTATTCGTTCTCTGTGCGATATCTACCCAGTTAATAGAAGCCATGTAGCACCTTAAGTCTTAAGGCATCGTAATTTCCTTTTCTGAAATTAAAACCCATTCCTTTGCCTTTTACTACTGCTACCTCTCTCGTCATCATCCACCGTAGAACTCCGTGATCACTTCCTGCTACTGGTTCCTCTACTGTCAGCCCTGTTATGTCATCTGATTCATGTGTGATGATGAGGTCTAGGATATTCTTTTCTCTAGTACTTTCCCTGACATGTTGATACAAATAACAGTCATCTAGGTAATTTAAAAATTTTGTTCCCCATGTCGAGTTTCTTTCCCGTTTACTCCAATCAATTAGAGGCAAATTGAAATCACCCATAATAAGGCATTGACGCTTACTTGCCCATTCCATTTGCATGTAGAGGCTTTTGTCATAATCGTCACAATCACCTGGTCTGTAGATTACTCCTACTCGCATTATACCTTTGTTTCCAACTATCTCACACCATACAGACTCTATACTAGCATGTGAAATGTCTGAATCCGGGAAAGCTATCGTCGCACTCAGGCTGCTTCTGATAAGACGCATTACCCCACCACCCCTTCTATCTACCCTATCCTTCCTAAATACATTATACAAGCCGTACTGAAACTCATCATCCCCAATTTCCGGGTGGCACCACGTCTCTGTAAGCCCTATTATGTCCGCGTTACTTGTTTTAATCAGCAGTTCGAATTCGCTCATTTTATTGACGAAACTTCTAACATTACTGTATAAACAATTAAGACTTATTGTTCTTGTATATTTAACAACCCTAACACAACCCTTGAAGTTTTTTAGTCTCTCTTCCCTGGTATTAGCTACCCGCTCACGTGAAACGTTTCTGCCCCCAGAACATCTAGATGATACGTCCAGTTGGGGTAACAGATAAGAACTCTTTAGGAATGTGCAAGAGTTACTTTGACTTAGACAAAGAGTTACTATGGTTTTTGGAATGGAGGATTGGACTATTGTGGCTACACCCATTATTTGCCAACTGACAATAAAGAGCTTTCCGTAAGAAACCAATACAATGTTAAAGGGTAAAAAATTCATAAGATTAAACCCCTACCTGCTGGACAGTTTACCCTAACTTTAATTGACATTATATGACCCTGGTTGATCCTAAAAGACCGCAAGCAGAAAATGTCATTACTGTGAAGGTCTTTTACGTTTTCTATTATTATTTCAGAATTATATTTTATCCATATGAATCCCTTGTACAAAGAATTCCATATGAATCCCTTGAACAACCAATGCAATGTTAAATAGATATAGTCATTCGATTTCTCCATATTTTAAAGATCCATTATAATTTATCTTTTAGATCTTCTGGGGAAAAGACTTGCATGATGGATCGGAACCCGTTAAGGACAAGCAAGGGCAGTACAGCACTCACTTATTTACAGAAAAGACGCTTGAAATTATTGATCAGCACGATGACTCCCAGGTAAATATAAACGTGTGATCATAATACTCTGATTTACAGGACGTCATCTGCATTGGATCGTTATTTGCTGAACTGTGTCATCAGCTAATCATTGAATTCCCACGGCCATATTCGAGAATATAGAGTACAGCGATAAAAATGTGCACAATCTACTATAAGGACGCTAGCGTTTTCTACCAAATTTGTCAATCAAGGAAGCATCCTGGATATTCAAATCGACAGAATGGACAACCCTTTATGACTTCAATCCGACGCAGTATAGATCCCTTGGATGGCACCTTCGACACACCTGAAAAATATATTAAATTTTATAAGTAGACTAGACCCTGATTTACAGATAGTACAACCCACCCAGAACAAAATAAGCTGAAGAAAGATATCATTTCGAATGGGTTAATAATACTTTTAGCGATTCTATTCCATCTTAGCAGAACAGGAACCAAGATAGAATCCTGTTTGAAAGAAATAAATGCAGCTCAGAATACGAGGGGGGTGATCATTTAATTCGCGCATTGGTGCAAGATCTTACCTTGATTGTCATCATTTGAATCTTCTGTGGGTTTCTCCTTCCCGAAATACTCTCCCTTGGAGGCTAATCCTCGAAGAGATAAACACTCTTGAAAATTTACTGGCCATCAGAATAAACAGAATAGACATCTCTAGCGTGACCTATGTATACTGCGAGCTGTTAGTACCAAGAGAGATTACAAGAACCTCTTTCCACTAAATAATGTCTACGTTGTTAGCACAGTGGCATCGTCTTTCCTACATCGGGTGGAAAAGGACCAGGTTCGAATACCGTCAATGATGCGAGGAACGTTTATGGGCTTTTCTCACTCCGTGGCCTTGTTATAGTGTCTCAGGGGCAGATAGAAAGTTTTTTTTCGGGCAAAACAAGCAAATCGACAAGAGAACACACGCAAATCAGGATCATGATACACTTTGGGTAGTTGAATTCTGGGTGACCCTAGTGTGATGTATTGTTTTTTTTCTTGAAATAATTTTTTGTTCAGACTTTCTATATATACTTTTAAATAATTAATATATCATTATTAACTTTTAATAGCCTTTCTACGGCACTCATTGTTTGAATAATATTGGTTTAAAGTGACCATGTTATTGGGTTCTCCAGAGTGGCAGTTTTTCAAGAAATTTACAGGTTGCATTTCTATATTTACATATACACCGAGTGACGAGTAGGAACCCTCCCCCACTTAGCCTTCAGAACAGCCTAGGTTCTTCGTGACATGGGCTCAACGACGAATTGAAAGCTGCTGCAATTGCATGGCTGAATCTTTACTTCAAAGTGCTCTTTCCTCCTCATCCACTGGTGCTGAACTGGACCGAGATCTGGTAATCGGGAAAGCCACCACAGTAGGTTGAATTCCTGGAACTAGTTGTTCAAAATTCTGGTCTTGTAATGTTTTGCCTCCTGCTCGAAGAATTCAAGCATACGAAGGGATCCGTCCAGTAGGAAGAAATTTCTAGATAACCCATAGCATCCAAATGTTGCTCCTTGTTAACAAGAGAGGCCCAATGTACACCACGAAAACATTTCCAACACCATTACACCACCAACACCAGCTTGCATCATTGATTGACAGCTGTGAGGATGGGCATACGGATTCTCGCACTGAATAGCACACATATGAATCCTTTGTCCACTTGCTTTATACCGCATGATATGAATACTGTTATTCAAGGAGAAGGGCAAGTAAGGACAAGATTTATGGTGATCAAAACGCAGAATATAGTACAATTTTCTGAAAACTGATTGAAGAGCAGCACATGTTGGAATATCCTGGAAATGGTCGAAAATGCAGATGGAAGAAGTTTTTGTTTATTGGCTAGTTGTTCTTATTGCGTCTCTTTTGAATTATGCTTGTTTGTTAAAAATTCTTCTTATGTCGGTGGGCCTTGAACACATAAAAATAGTTAATAATTAGCTTTGAATATGCAGGGATAGAAGAAGTGTCCCGAAGAGTGGAGGGTGATCAGATACAGTTATTCGAAATACTTCTCCGGTTTCCTACAAATGTACATTTCTAATACAGTACAGAGTTTGAATGTACAATCACTGGCCAAAAAATTAGAACCTTTTGTAATTGACACCAACAGAAAATTAAACGTACGGTATGCAAATATACGTTGTACGTTTTCCTGGGACTTCTTAGTCGATCCAGTCATAGGGAAGACAGGTAACCTTTCCGATTTTCAGAAAAGTGCTTTGTTGAAACACGTTTAGCAGGAGCCACAATTGAGAAAACAAAGGAAATCACTGGTGAGTGGAAAGCAACCATCTCAAAAGAATATCCACTGGGTGGAACATTGGGATTTCGTTGTTTTATTTCTTTAAGAAAGGCACTTCTTTCTGTAAAAAATCGAAAGATTCGACTGGAGTAGTGCGGCCAAAGCCAACATTGGGCTGTGGAACAATGGGAAAGTATCATGTGGTCTGACGAGTCTCGATTTTTCTCCAATGATAAAGTGAAAGTGTTGCATGAATCCCATGAAGCCATGCATCCACACTGTCGCGGGTCCACCACTCAATTGACTGGAGGTATGTTGTGTTGGTACCGACTGGTTCCACTCATGCCATTAGAAGATCCTGTTACCTGCAATGAATATATTTCTGTCCTATCAGGCCAACTTCAAAAATTGTATGTGAATAGTTCGAGGAACATCCACGAGATGTTTGACGTTTACCATGGCCACCTATTTCTCCAGATCTTAATGCAGCTAACAAATACCTTTATGGAAGAATAATTAAAATCCGGAGCTAAACTCCCTAAGACCACTAACGGAATCCATGCCACAGTGTTGTACTGGCTGTAATTCATGTGAAAAGTGTCCCTTAGAGATATTGAATAAAGGTTTCTGGAATATGTTATTGCGTTAAATAATATGTTTATTGTGTTTCCCACAGCCATTATTTCTGTATGTGGCTCATCAAGCTGTACACGTTGGAAATGAATACTTCTGGCTGCAGGTACCTCCGGAATATGAGGAGCAGTTCTGTCACATCAAAGATCATAACAGGAGGCTTTTTGCAGGTAAGATTCATATTTTGAGTACCTCGGATCTGGCAACCTTAGGATTACCCCACGTGGGTTTATGAAATTTTTGAAATTAAGGTAAGCTAGATTAATTAAAACAGCACATAAATATAATTAAGGACCAACAATTAGTAATAAAGGATTTCTCGATCGTACCATTGCAGATTAGAGATCCTTGAACATGATAATCAATCCACCGAAAGCTCTTATTTCTCCATATTTATCAGCTCTTTTCAAAGTTACAATGACCTGCCAAGGGTTTATCAAAACCTATCAACAATGAATTATCTAGTTAACTAAAGAATCTTGTTAATTAACGCGTATAATGTTAATGAACACTTAGTTAATTATTTACAATAAATGACGTCCCAGAAAGGTTAATCTGCAATTTATTTAAAATATAAGAAAACGGTTAATTAACAAATTAACCTTTTTGGGTTATCGCTGAAGGGTTATTTCTCCAACTGTACTCCTTTTAAACAACTGTGTTTGAAAATTGTGCAATACCAGGTGCAACTGGTTATCCTATTTGATGTTCCTAAAGTCTGGGGCGCCCCTATTCGATTTTAACATAAATTCAATTATTCTGAATTTATGTTTTTTCTTTGATTCCACGGACAGAGAATCTATTCTTGGGACTGTCCCCTATCTTTGGCGGATGTATGGTAACCTCATTTTCCAAGCTAATTTGTTTTTCTTTTTCCAATTTTGGCAATTAAAGAAATGTGTTGAGTGAAAGACATATATCTGAATTCATAAATATTATGAGAATGCGTAGAAAAAGCGGAGTGTATTGACATTAATGGAAGTAATAGTTTATCGAATAATTAAATTTATAGATATTTGTAGAAGATGAGAGCTCCCACTTGTTTTAGTCTAGTGAATTGTCCACAAGAAAGTCATAAGCATGTTTCAGAATCTTTGTCTGTATCAATATCTTTCTTAAATCTCCAATATCAAAATTATATGAATTCTGATGCTAGTGTTGTAAGAAAGATACTGATATTTGTTTTAATATTTGTACTAGAAAGGAAGCAAAGCTTATCTCTCAGTAACAGCATGGAATATACACTGTGCTGCCATTTTATTAGGTACACCTACCTAGTAGCGTGCTGAGCCTCCTTTAGCTTTCAAAACAGCCTGAATTCGTCTAGGCATGGATTGAACAAAATGCTAAAAACGTTGGCAGGAATGGAGTACCATTCAGACATGAGTGTGTCACGCAGTTCCTTGAGGTTCGACGGAGGTGTAGGCCTCCAGCGAACAGCCCTTTCCAGTTCATCCCAAAGATGTTCAATAGGATTGAGATCTGTGGACTGAGCGGGCCACTGCAGCAAAGAAAAGTCATTGTCATGTTCCTGGAACCGTTTCATAGTGATTCGGGCTTTGTGCACCGGCGCATTATCCTGCTGGAAATAACCATCTGACTGAGGATAGATAAACTGTCAACATGAATGGATGCACTTGGTCAGCAACGATGTTTAGGTACGATGTGGCATTCAGACGTGAATCTGTGGGTATCAGTGGACCCAACGTGTGTCAAGAAAACATTCCCCACACTAACACTGCCCCCCACCACTTTGTAGAGTAGTCGTCAGACATGACGGGTCCACGGATTCATGTTTTCGCCAAATTCTGAGCCTTCCATCAACGTTATCATCACCCACCTGAATCCAGTAGTGCGTACATAGAATTCTATATTTATCGATGTTTATTGCAACTTGCATACATCACTGTCATCTTAATCTCCTTCTATGCTACATTTTACGCTACAATTATATTATAAAACCCATTCAAAATATTTAAAAATATTACTGGAAAAAACCAAAAGAAATATCCATTCTGTAAAAGATGGAATAATAAACATCCTTATAA
The DNA here is from genome assembly GCF_048544385.1 of Mastigoproctus giganteus. Classification (NCBI taxonomy): domain Eukaryota; kingdom Metazoa; phylum Arthropoda; class Arachnida; order Uropygi; family Thelyphonidae; genus Mastigoproctus; species Mastigoproctus giganteus. The sequence goes on along the minus strand of NC_143580.1, from coordinate 35,765,318 downwards.
GGATTTAACAAACTTCACAAAACGGTTTCAGTACCTGTGTGATAACATCATTTTCCATTTTTACTTTCCTGGTTCGAAGTCCACTTTGGTTATTTTTATTTATTTAAATAATAATAATAATAATAATAATAATAATAATAATAATGGTTTTCGCAATATACTGCAAAGGAAGCTACAGCCTTTTGTTACACTGAAAAAAAAAAAAAAAACTCTCAGCCCCAAGTACCTGTGAGGGCAACTTTTTCCAGCTATCGACGACACACTGACTAAAAGAAAACTTCCCACAATCTAATCTAAGCCCTGTAATTTGAATTTATGACACCGTTCTGGAATGCTTAATAACAGTGAGAATTCCACCTTCATTCATTATACAAATCCCTCTCAGAGCCTTGTAAACCTCAATCGGGTCACCTCTGAGGTGCCTGATTGCCAAGCTCTATATAGCCCACATAATCGGAATCTTCATTCTGACGATCTCACCATTCCAGTTGCCGGTCTTTGGACCCTTTCAAGAAGCTCATTGTCGTTTTTCAGATGACGTCTCCATACTTGAGCACAGTATTCCAAATGTGGTTCTTAAAATTGCTTTATACAGTGGGATTATGACCTCCCTATCTCTACAGGATAGCGTTCGATATATCACCGATAGGACACCATGGGCTTTGCTGGCTGCCTGTTTACACTGTTCAGAAGACTTGATATCTGCAGGTACTGTAACTCCAAATCCCTTTCCTCCTCCATTGTTTTTAATACAACCTTATCAAGTGTGTAATTTGTTTGATGATCAGTGGGAGCGCTGCTTCCCACTGATCATTAACGACTTTGCCAATCTTTACGTCATCTGCAAATTTTGACATCACGGCTTCTATCCCTTCGTCGATATCCTTTATGAAAATGAGAAACAACAGTGGTGTAAGAACCGATCCTTGATGGACCACATTCCTGACATTACACCAATCTGAAGAATATCCATTAATCACGACCCTGTGCCTTCTGCCCTGCAGCCACCCAGCAATCCATCTTAGAATCTAACCAGTAATCGCAACCTGTTCAAGCTTATACAGTAATATCTCATGAGGAACAGAGTAAATTGCTTTCACAGCCATGTTGTGTGTCCTTCAGAATCCCACATCTATCTAAATGTCTCTGGATTGCACTCTTAATCATTGTCTCCAAGACTTTTCTACCACTGAGTCAGACTAAACGGTTTGTGGTTACCATCTTCACTCTTAGAACCGCTTCTATGTATTGGCCATACATTGGCACGTCTCCAGTCCAATGGAATCTAACTTGACTCCAAAGATGCTATCATAATTAACCTCAATGTTTAAATACACTCCCTCGCGCCCTCCCTAAAAACTACAGGATATATGCCATCAACTCCGGGAGCCTTACTTTCCTTTATGCTCAAAGGTTTTTTTCTAATTTCATATGGCTCGGCCTCAATCGCACAGCCTCTTCTTTCAGCAGAATTGCAGACACGTACAGCTGTTTGTTTCCTAACGATTAGAAAAAAGAGTTTTGTATGTGGTGTACTGATTTCCACAAGTTCAGTTTCATTGAACATTTGGAAATCAGTACAATTGCATGTCCTGATCAGTACAATCAGTACAATTGCGTTGAAAGCGGTGAAATAAGCTGAAAGAATGAACATTGAAAAACCCATTTTTCTCACACTCTTTTGCTATTTGTTTAGCGATGATATTAACGTTGGATGAAGCAGTTGGAGTGGTCATTGAAGCGCTGCACAGAAAGAAACTATTGGACAACAGCGTTATTGTTTTTTCAACCGATAACGGAGGGCCCGCCTACGGATGGTGGAATTCATCTGGATCCAATTGGCCGCTAAGAGGAGGGAAAGCCACGCACTGGGAAGGTGGAATAAGAGCAGTTGGTTTCATCTGGAGTCCGTTGCTGGGAAACTTAGAGGGAAGAGTGTCGAACCAGTTGATGCATATCACCGACTGGCTCCCAACCCTTTATTCTGTTGCAGGTAAGTAAATCTTATGCCGGGTCAGTTATATGTTCAATAAGTCAATTATTGTTTCTCCAGACATGAGTTACATTGTATTTGTATCTGCTAGTCATTAAGGGGGGTGGGGGGGGTATATGAATATTTCGGTGTTAGGGAGCTTCTGTTATCTGAACTCTGTTCAAAATTGGGTTTATTAACGTCCAATGACTACAAGTTATTACTGCTTAACGTTCCAACTAGATGGAACTCCAGTAATCAGAAGTATTAAGAAAATCATGTATTCTAGCTAGATTGAATTCCAAATATTCACTGTTCATTGTCTAGTGGATGAGATCTAATCTAGACAACCCCACCACCATTTTCTTTTTGCTTTCTGATTTTTTTTCTTCCAAGCAATTTTAATGCCTTGAAAATTTGTTGTTCCTGAGGGGGGGAACGCAATGGCGATATCTAGAAAGGAAATATTTTGGGTTAGTCCTTGTTGGCTATACGCTATGCTAACAAAATCGTAGCAGATGAGCTCAATTGCTTTTCTTTTCAAGGTGGTCAGAAAGGCATTCTCTAGTAGTTGGGGCTAAAGTAATTTTGAGTCACAGTAAGTCAGAAAAATTCTTCATCCGGATATCTGTGCATCGGAACAGCTGAATAAATACACTGCTCGACAAAGCAGTGTAAAATTAACAGAAAACGTAGAAAATATGGAGTAACTCATTGATATGTGGTGTACCATAGAATAACGATGAAATGAAGAGACAGTGAGAAACTTCGGATGCCTTTAAAGGAGTTTTATAAGAATTACCAAAAAGGTCACATTACAGAAGTCGATAAAAGATGCTCGGAAATATGGTCACGTGACATTAGTACGGCATACGATCCCCACCACTAAATACGCCTGACAGCGGTGAAACATGCTCGATATAAGGGTGTCTATAAGTGTCTATAAAATCCAGGGTTTCGAAAAGACGCACCCAAGAAATTATTCAATGGGAAACAAAGAAGTCCTGTAAGTGGAAATGTGATCCTGGAGTCTGGTTTGGAGATAAAGGTCACGTGTTTCGTTTGTGATGAGAAATTGTTAAACTTCTTAACCGCCAGCCCAGATCTCTGAGGTGGGCTGTTTGAAGGGCCCTGCCTTTGTTACCTTTGACATGTGCTGGTTCTTCTATTTAGATTTGCTGGATTATTTTATCCCTAGAGGAGAGGTATGACGTTCCTCACTTTTTTCCAGTCTGGTTGCTTACACCCACAATGTTGAGCATGCAAATATATTGATACACTCCCTGATGCTTTTGTTCTTGATCCTTATTGGAACTTTGTCGTACTGAGTGTCCTGAGACTTATGAGACCTTGCAGATAGAAGGAGGAAGTTGCTATAAATGGCGAAATATCATTGCAAATGACAGTTGTTCTTTAACTTTATTCATAATTGTATTTAATAATATTATGTAATTATAAAGAAGAAGTTAAGTTTCTGCCTAACCATAGTTCGTTTAGTAAATTGCAATTCTTTCTCTTTTTCTTTGTGTGGTAGGAGGTAACGTGGAAGATATAAAAGATATTGATGGATTTGATATGTGGGAAACATTAAGAGATGATTTGCCTTCGAAACGCAAAGAGGTCCTTGTCAACATCGATCCAATGTTTTCAGCCTCTGCTTTGATTGATGGCGACTACAAATACATCAACGGAACCACCAGAAAAGGAAGTTTTGACAGCTGGTATGGACCTACGGGCCGCACTGAACGCACTTGTGAAAATGGGCAGTTGGAGAGTTGGATCTGGAGTAAAGGTTCAGTTGTAGGAGAAATACTCGCCAAGATGGGGAGACAGTTCCCTCCAGAAAGTTGCCATTGTCGGGCAGGAGCACAAGTGCAATGTGGACCAATACCTAAGAGTGCTTTGAGCAACTGCAATCCTTACAAGGCTCCGTGTTTGTACAACATTGCCAAAGATCCTTGCGAGTACAACAATATCGCAAGAGATTATCCTGAGGTTCGTAATTCTTCTATATTTTAAGAAGCAACATAAATATTCATTATCGATATCTCACTTTTGCAATCTGGAACTTAATGAATTGACTTTATTTTTCTCTCTTTTAGATTGTTAATAGAATGAAGAAAAAGATAAATGAGTATTCCAAAATGGCAGTCCGACCCTTATCAGCACCTTTCGATAAACGAGCAGATCCTCGTAGGACCAATTTTTCTGTTACACCGTGGATGGACGATGTGCCCCCTGTACCTGTGTGTCCAAATAAAAGCCACAGCAGTTTAACTTCCCAATAACCACTCTTTGTTTATTTATTTTCTTGTGTTTGTACCTGCAGCCAAAATTTAAATATAAACTTTAAAATTGAATTATTTTTATTGCGTGATGTTTCTTCTCTTAAACGTTTAAATTCAAAGACACATTAACCCTGAAAATGTTCTTTTAGATGGGCACCCTCACTCCTCCAACACCTCCACATTCGCTATCTGACTACTTCAATGATATCTTACTTTCACAAAAGATACCCCAGACATTGAGGGTAAATTAATTCCCTTAATTAATTCTTTGGATAGAATAAGCAAAGAATAATTTTTGTTTTCTTGACAGGCAAGGTGTGTGTGTCTCTCTTTAATTAACAAGACTCCAAGTAATCAACCAAAACATGAATTTATTACCATATTTACACCTAATTAGTTACATGATATCTTGAAACTCCTCTATTAGTGACATTTTACCAATTGTCTTCATTCGTTGTACTGAGTCTATCTCTCTCTCTAATGTTTTGACATACTAGAAATATAATTCAACTGTTGGTACATAGAATAGTAAATACATATGTGTATAGCTCCTTCCATCTACTTCATTAAAACAAACTCTTCACAATTTTACATTTGTTCTATAATCCTTAATTGGATAACCTTCCTAAACAGCAGATATATACAATGAGTGGATGGAAATCATGGGACAGTTACCTAGTAACAGGTAGGCCCACCTCTAGCCCGGATAAGGGCAGTCACACGGAGAGGCATTGAGTCCACTAGTTCATGGAAGCGTTCAATAGGTATTTCTATCCATGCTTGCTGCACCGCTGTCCATAATTCCGTTGCATTTCTGGGATCCAAAGTTCGAACGGATCGTTCCACAGCATCCAAAGGATGCTCCACAGAGTTCATGTCCTGTGAACGGGGAGGCCGTTCCATGGTGGTAAAATCTGCGGAATGCTCTTTGAACCACCTTCTAGTCACGACGACTCTGTGGGGAGGCGCATTGTCCTGCTGGAAGAGTCCAATGCCCTGTGGGTGCATGATGACCGTGAAGGGATGCAGATGGTCTGCAAGGATGGACACGTAACCACGACAGTTCAGAGATGCGTCTAGACGTACTAGAGGTCCCAACGTGTGCCAACACCTGCCTGAACAGTTCCTTGTTCACATTACGGGTGCATAGCTTCGTGCGGTTTGTGCCAGATACGCACCCTCCCGCTCACTCGAAATAACTGAAACGGGACTCAACGGACCAGGAGACCCGTCTCCAATCATCCAACGTCCACTGCCTATGTTCTTTCGCCCAGTTGAGGCGTAGAATCCTGCGTAGTGGTGTTAGCAATGGGACTCTGGTGGGTCGACTGCTCCCATAACCTAATGATCGCCTGATGGTCTCGGTGGAGACGTTTCAGGCACCTCCCTCGTGATTTGTGCCACTGCCACTGCCACTCTCCTGTTGGCTGAAACAATGCGAGACAGACGTCGACAGCCACGTTCATCCACCACCTTTCTCCTCCACAGCGCTTCCACGATGAGATGTTATTCGGGAAATGGGGTATTCCCGATACGTTCTAGATTCTGTCGAACGGGATAGTGCAATTTCTGTACCACCTCCGCGATAGAGTGACCCATGCGTCGGGCATCCACTATCATCCCTCTTTCGAAGTCGTTTAACTCACGACGTTTATCCATACCGATATCAAATTACTGTCTAATGAATGCATTGATGCAGTGTACCTATATACGTGCTAAGCGTTGGGTTCGTCCACTAGCGAGAGGGGTGACAGCGTCGCTTTGCCCAAGAACCAGCTGTCCCATGAATTCTGTCCTTTCAATGTATATATATACAGTATTAAGAAATACTAAATTTTCCTTATTTATTTAACTCTTTCTTTCTTATAAACCTCACATTCCACAAATCTATCTGTCATAGGATTTCACTAAAATATAACTGAGTAATGACTCCTTTCTCTCTGACGTACATTTACTCACCCCTTTTATATCTCTCTGCGATTTAGGGATGCACGAAGAAAACTCTCTTATAACACTATGTAAATAAATACATCCTAAATTTATTAGTAGGTTTTGACTTTACCTTCTTAATTAATATACCATCATTTATGTTTAACTCCCTCTCTCTCCCTACACGCAGTTCATTATTTAAGTTCATTATATAACCTCTTGTTTATTCCTTATTCTGATGCAGTTTAGGCAGAAACTTACTTCGGCGCCCTCTTCTATCATCCTAAGCAAAGTCTCTGGCTCCTACTTCGAACGCAAGGGGGGGGGGTCTGCTTCCATCATTTGATACTCTCTGGCGTGGCTCGGGACGTCTTCTACTCCTGTAGTCAGTTTGGACCTGGCATTCTCTCTCTATACTGTATAACTGCTATCATCTATCTGCTTGGCTTCCTTGTCAATCATCTTTCCCTTCTACACTGCGACAGACGCTCTGGCTGATCTTGGCTGCTCTCCTCGGTAGTTCCACCTTGCCTTCTTCATTGAGAGCACAGTACTGAGTCGGGACGATTAGCCCAGGCTTTACCACATGACAGTTCTACTGCTCCCTCGTTCCTGGCATCTACCGAATGACACTACGCTCCATTAGGGTATTTACAAGTCGCTCTCGTTCCTGGTTTTTTAACTACAATTCCTTGGCCCACATACTTTCTCTTCTCCCTTTCTTTACTTTTCTACTGTTTTTCAGCTGTCCCTATCTGGACCACGCACTTTCCCAAGCACAATTCTCTATTGCTTACTCTTTTCCCTCCACTTCTGCTCTCTAGGGCCACACTCCCTTACTCCTTTTCTTGTCCAATCATAACAATTTCCAGAAGATTCGGCTACACGAAACCTTTCGTTGGTATACGCATATGTAGAGGAATGTACCGATATCTTTAGAAAATCTTCATTATTCTTCGTACCATCAAAACTTTACCTTCAGTTCAGCTAACTATTTGCAATTCTGTGAAACAGAATAGGAAGAAAAACACTGGACGGGCACCGCACTATTTTCGAAGCTTCAGCCTTTCAAACTGCGTTTCTGTTTGAGGAACTCCAGTTGGATTTAAAGATTCAGAAACTGTACTCATATTATGATGTCATACACCAACCGTATTAAAATTGTAGTTTTGTACTGTTTAAAATATTGAAATGACTAGATAGAACAAATAAAGTTCAATCGAATGAATAAACGATTACTATGTATAAAATAAAATATAATATTAAACTGCAAGATACTATTTACAATAAAACAATTAAAATACTAGATGATAATTGCTCAGAATAATCAATTGAGAGGGCATAAATTCAAATTGAGGAAAGACAGATGTAGGATAGATGTGCGAGAGTTTGCCTTTAGCCAGCGGGTGGTTGGTTGGTGGAACAGACTTCCATCTTTTGTTGTGGAAGTTTGGATAGCCTAAATAAATTTAAAGCTGATCTGGATAGGTATTTGGAAAGAATGTAGCTTGCTTTCTTGTGCCTCTACTAATTTTTCATCCAGCGATATTGTAGTCTGCAGATACAACGGTCGCAACAAAGAAGATTATAATGAGATAAATGGGAAGATTCACAAACCGTGTGGTTTCACCCTGATATAGTCAATGGCAAGGAGAGTTTTGTTAGAGGAATAGATTGGTAGTGTTCCGAAGTCTTTTCTGTTATTGTGTAGGGCGCCTGCTGGACGGTGGTTTAATATGAATAATGAGATTCCCGGGCAGGTTTCCAACACTAAAATGAGGAACCAGAAAGACTGGGATTTATATGAGCGTCTAGCAGTTCATTCAAGACAAAATCTTGTGTTCTTAGATTTATTCTGAGAGGTAGAGAGCAAACTGCAACGTCAAGAGGCGTTGTATTTTTCTCCCAGAGGTACCTCTTAGATAAGGGGGCCCCGGAGTGACCTTAATTAATAGTTCTTTTACAATAACTTATTCAGTGACTTAGGTATAACTAGAGAATAGTCAAGAGGTAGGAGTAAACAAATAAAACATGATTTATTTGTGTTTGTACTTTAATACTATGTAAGATTAAATACTGTGTAGTAAAGTGTAGGATTTGATGTTGGTCAATTTAGTATGCAATCAAACAGCGAGGGACAACTTACCGACTACCTTTTTCCTCATATCAGAGATTTTGGATTCCTCACAACGATCCATCGGATATTCCTCCTCTTCCTTCATACAATACGTCTTTCTCTCCCTAAAACTTCGCCACCGCTTTTGCACCACCGCTCTAAGACATCAGAATACGCAACCCACCAGAATTCTTTGTCTTCTTTCTTTGTCTTCCCTCAATATATATATAGGTCCCCCTCTTTAGAGCCTACCTCGCCGGTTTAATTTTGTCTGGGGGGGGGAGAAAACACAGGGACTGTCATCCAGGAGACCTGACGTAATCAAAATGGAATTCATGAGAAGTAAATGGGGGAACTTCATATTTGTATCGGGTTGCTTCTCTAGACTGTCCATCGGTAATCACTAGATCTAAAGTCTGATCAGTTCTACTTATTTTTAGATAACAATCACGAAAGATGACCTCTCACTACTAACTAGCGGACACGTAACAGTGGGGTAATGTTTCACGACTCCTTTGCTCAACTCAGCCTAACATACCGGTCATGTACAAATTAGAAATGATTTGTCTCCATTTTTCTGTATGTTTTATTCCTCTAAACAACACCCCACGCCTGATAGAAAGAAGATCTATCTTTAGCATTTCCACCTGTAATGTTTTTAAAACATTCAAATCGGTAAAATTTTGACAACACTCGCCAGTTCATCAATCATTTGTTCACCAATCACTGAACTGCTATACCACGTGATTTATTTTCATCGAAATTACTCTGGAAAGCAAGACAATTGTACGTTTATAGGTTAGAGTTTGCTTCGCGCATTACTACAGCGTAGGTATCTAAACACATGGAACGACTGATGTGGATAATGATTGTGGCCGTATGTTATTGTAGGGCAGAATCCCTCCCTCCAAACATCATATATATTTTGGTAGACGATTTGGTGAGTACTATGAGGATATTTTTATTACAATCTCTCCATCCCATCTCACAAGTGCATCTCTGAAGAGTAGTTCTAAATTGGGATATTTTCCCAAAGTGTATTCATACAAAGATGTACAAACTGGACAGGGATCGGAATGGACTCTGGAAAGCTGTTTCGGTTTGTAAATTCCACTTATATCGTAATGATCCCCGTTTCGAATGCGCACTAGCATCGGTTTATGTTGAAGGTCACGGCCAAGTTTTACCTGTGTCGTAAACCTTGTGCGATTGTGGCGACAGTTGCAGCGTATACCGGGTGATTCGTAGATGAAGATGCTGTATATAATATAAAAATAAACTTTATGTAATAAAAAGTACGCATACCGAGACGAAAAATAGCATCTGCGAGTGGCAGACGACTGTAGTAGTGAATTGCAGACGACTGCAGACATAAATTGCAGACGACTGAAGTAATAAAACGATTCGCAGTCGTCTGCAATCACTGTACTTTTGGTATTCGTTAAATTGGACTGTTACTTCGGTATGTGTGTGGATACGCATTGTGGATTATACGTCATCTATCCCACAAACCACATCTCTCCACATATCTCTCCACATAAGTGGAAAAGCTGGGAAGTCTGAAAGGAGATTCAACGGATATCTTTGATACAGTAACCAGATGGGATACACTTAACAGGGATGGGATACACCTAAATAGAAAGGGTGTAAGAATATTTGCTGATGCTATCCAGGCAGTGTTAGGAGGGTTGGAAAACTGCTAGATTCGGGGAATACAAGGACTAATAGATTAACAGTAGCCACTGGCAGAGGTGAAAGGGATTCTTGCACTGCTTCTATTGGAATGAGCAGCAGCCTGGAAAACAAGAAGCAGGATATTTCAGAGACTGCTGGAAGTCATTGCGGTACAAGTAAACACATGGGTTGTGTTAGGGTAGCTAATAAAAAGAACAGGTGCATGTATACTTGCGTGTACACCAATGCTAGGAGTTTGGTAAATACATTTGATGAATTTGAAGTATTGCTCAAAACATCAAAGGCAGATATTGTGGGGATTTCAGAGACGTGGTGTCACACAGATATAAGGAATGCAGAACTGGAATTTGGGGAGTACAATGTGTACAGAAAGGATAGACAGGATAGGAAGGGAGGAGGAGTTATGCTATCAGTTAAGAAACACATAAAATCCAAGGAAGTGAAGCCAGTCGACATCGCTGGACAGTGCAGTGTCGACTCAGTTTGGTGTGACATAAGCATTGGGAGATCAAAATTGAGAGTTGGAGTGTGCTATAGGCCTAATGACTCTGATGAGTATAATAATATATTGTACAGGGAAATAGAGTGGGCCAGTAAATCAGAGAGTCTTGTAATGGGGGATTTTAATTTCCCAGATATTGACTGGAGTTTGGGGGCTGGTCACTCACACACTAGCAAGGCTTTTGTGGATTTATTGGATGATTGTTTTCTACATCAGCATGTTCGGGAGGCAACTAGAGGGAGTAATACTCTGGATTTGATTATCAGCAGTGATTCTTCATGCATTAAGAATCTGCAGATAAATGAACCACTAGGTGGCAGTGATCACAGTGTGCTGAAGTGGGATTTACTCAAAGAGTTAACTACCATTAGGGGTAAAGGGAAGGGTTATTGCTTCCGTAAAGGCGACTACGATGGACTGAGACAGTATTTAAATTCTATACAGTGGGACCAACTGATGATGTTACCAACAGCAAATTCAAAATGGGAAGCATTCAAAGAACTTATCTTGGAAGCTACTAGGCTTTACATACCAACTAAGAAATATTGTTCAAGGTTTAGGCCAAAATGGATGTCAGATGAACTAATGAGGCATATGGCAGAGAAGAAAAATGCATGGGGTACATACAAATTAACATGTGACACAGAAGCCTATAATAGCTACAAGTTGATCTGTAACCAAGTCACAAAGGAGATTGCGCAGGCGAAGGCAGATTACGACAAATCTTTGGCAAGGGATGCAAAGAAAAACAGCAAGGAGTTCTTTACTTATGTAAACTCTAGAAGCAAGGGGATGAATCAGATTGGTCCACTTGATATCGATGGTTCAATTGTTCATAATCCTGCTCAGGTAGCTAACAAACTAAATATGTATTTTGCATCTACATTCTCCCATGAGGAGTTATTCAGGAAGGGGAATGCCGTAGATGAAGTAAACACTGGCAGTGAGCTAGATGATATCGTAATAATTGACAGTAAAGTGGAGGAGAAATTGTTGAAAATAAATACAAGAAAGGCACCTGGGGTAGATGAGATCTATCCAGTTATATTAAAGGAGGCAGCAAAGGAAGTAAGCAAACCCTTAGCCATAATTATGAAAGCTTCTTTGGACTCAGGGGAGGTACCCACAGACTGGAGACGTGCAAATGTAACCCCAATCACAAAGGAGATTCAAAGGACGACACAAGTAATTACAGAACTATTAGTTTAACTGCTGTTCCAGGAAATTTAATGGAAGCACTGGTTAAAGAAGCACTGCAGGATCATTTAGACAAGAATTCAGTTATAGCTCAGACACAGCATGGTTTTGTTAAGGGAAGGTCTTGCCTGACCATTTTGATTGGATACTATGATGCAGTCACAAAAGAACTGGATGCAGGGAATAACTTTGATATTATATACTTGGATCTTAGAAAGGCTTTTGATACTGTTGCACATGGAAGACTGCTGCACAAATTGGAGCAGTGTGACATTGAAGGCAAATTGCTGCTGTGGATAAAGGGATGGTTGAGGGGGAGAAGACAGAGAGTGGTAATCAATGGACACTGCTCATCGTGGACTAATGTTATTAGTGGAGTTCCTCAGGGTTCAGTGTTGGGTCCATTGTTGTTTTCTGTATTTATAAATAATATTGATGATGGTATATCAAACTTAATTTCCAAGTTTGCAGACAATACAAAGGTTGGCAGGGTTGTTAAGGACTCTACTGACGCTATGCTGCTGCAACAGGATCTGGAAAGGTTGAGCAGATGGGCTGAGAGGTGGCAAATGAAGTTTAACATTGACAAATGTAAAGTACTACATATGGCAAACAGCAATCCCAGAGCAACGTATCAACTCTGTGGTACTACACTGACAGTGGTAGAGAATGAAAGGGACCTGGGGGTGGTTGTGCAGGCAGATATGAAGTTCTCTGAGCAGTGCAGACGGGCTGCAAGAGTAGCTTATGATGTCTTGTTAATGATATATAGGAATTTTTCTAGCAGGGATAAGGAGGTGATGATTCCCTTGTATAAGGCAATGGTCAGGCCACGCCTTGAGTACTGTATACAGGTCTGGAGGCCTCATTTCAAGAAGGATGTAGAGCTGCTGGAACGAGTACAGAGAAGGGCAACAAGATTAGTGAATGGAACAAAGGGTTGCTCTTACGAAGAAAGGCTTAAGTTTTGCAGATTAGTGTTTGGAGACTAGACACCCGCGAGGTGATCTGATTGAGGTGTATAAAGCCTTGAATAGTTTGAGCATGCTGAATGGTGATGGGATTCTTCCTTTTGCTCAGAATAATCACCTTAGAGGGCATAAATTCAAATTGAGGAAAGACAGATGTAGGATAGATGTGCGGAAATTTGGCTTTAGCCAGCGGGTGGTTGGTAGGTGGAACAGACTTCCATGCCTTGTCGTGGAAGTTGATAGCCTAAATAAGTTTAAGGCTCAGCTGGACAGGTATTTCAAACCAACGGAGGGGTGAAGTGGAAGGGTTTTTTTTTTTTTTTTTTTTGGCTGATGCTGCATAAGCTTGCTTTCTTGCATCAAATGTCTCTACTAATGCTAATGCTAAGATCGTGTACCACGCTGAAGATTACTCAGACGTATGCGATATCTTCTGATCCTTGCCAAGGTGAATCGAACAGCATTTCTTGAATTTAAATTTTTGAATATAAATAATTTAATAATAATAATAATAATAAATTAACTTATTAACTCACAAAGTAACTCTTCTTTTTTAAATAGTTTTCTCTGAAATAACGTCATATTTGGAAATGACGACGTGTGGTGATTGATTATCCATAGATTAATTAATGAAATGCTTTTAAATTATTTGAATAATTCGGAGTTAAGTTTATTAAACACTGAACAAGCTAACTTTGAATTAATCATGTTAAAAAGAGTATATTCGTATGATTTAAAAAAAATAATAATGTTTAAAAATTGATGATGGTAAAACTTAGCAGCTTTCATTTTAGACTTTGTGGTTCCTTCGCAAAATGACGTGTAATTACGTCAATTGACAGCTGCACGTCCTGTCAATTGACGTCACGTCAATCTGCATTAGTATTGTGTTGTTATCCTTTTTTATTTTACGACAACACATCTTAGGCTATAAGGTAGCAAATCTGTAAATTGAAGAGCCAAAGCAACTAAGGCTGTGAGGAGACAGTAATTTGTAAATATTTTGTGGCTGATTTGCCTGTTTGCAGGATGGAAAACTAGATTTTTTGCGAGAAAACATAATACAACCTTCGCCTGACACGGACTAATTCAGCCACATTGTGAACAAAAGCCAATAAAAATTCCTCGCGTCATTAATGGATTCAAACTGCGTTTTCCACTTTCTGAAAAAGAAGGTGATTATATCCACGGTACTATCCTCGAGGAAACGGTAAATTGTATTCTGTGGTAGGTCTGCGTGGCCCTCGTGGGTAACGCAGTCGGTATAATCGCCATCCTCTCCACACTGGGTGGAAGAGACCTAAATTCGAGTTCCACCGATGAGGGGAGACATTTTTATGGGCCTTTTTTACAACGTGCCTGAGTTTCTCGGTCTCAGGAGAGGGTAGCATGGTTTTTTTCTCCCGGGAACTCGGGTTTTTCGTTCAGCAAAACAGAAATTCGACCATAGAATTTGCGGATAGTGTATATGGAGCAATATGGCCTTAGTTGCTAATGCTTCTAAAACCATGCTATAACAACAGCTGAAATTTGGGCATCTGCTTTGCCCTCACTTCAAAAACTGGTGTTCGCATAGGAATACTGGATCCTGAAATGGGTCACAAATAAGCATCGTCGATCCCCTCATGGGAAAACCACTGACATGACTGAGCAACTAAATGTACCCAGGCTCCCAAGGTTAATTGAAATCAGGCATTTAATGACCACGGTAAAAATGTTCGCAGGAGTGATAAATGCCCCCAACATCTGGGATTTCTGTCGATGGCACAACCCTTCTCCATCCTTGAAGTCTGACCTCCACACTAATCCTCAAATACAGCAGCCTGAAACTTTATAATCGTTTTCCACAGGTCGACGTACTTCCTAAATTACAGGTACTGCTGCGTCTTGGATTTAACCTTCAGAAAATGGCTATCGATTACAAATACCGTTTAATTTTCCTAGAGTGGATGGCATCTTTTTTTATTTTTTTATTTATTAACACACAACTGTATATACATTCTCAAGATATATTAATCAATTTATATACAAGATTTATATACAGATTTTATATACATACTCTTATATATGCTGTAGTCTTTCTGTACATTTGCTTGTGTGTGTCCTGATATGAAGGGTGGCTCCTAGACATAAGCCCATCTCCACCTTTTACTCCTGTGAAAGCTCAGAACGTCTGCAAAACAGGCCTGAAAAAAGAGTGTTATGTCAGGCCATTTCGCAGACGTTCTGAGCCAAATCTTGTGGCTTAAACTGTGGCAAATTGCCCCGACTAACTCAACCACGGAGTGAATGACCGCCAGGTTATTCCCTCCGTGAATGTCTGCCGGGGACCAAACGTTCATAACGTTGTAGAGCAGACAGGTGTCTACCAGGGATCAAACATTAATAACGTTGTAGAGTAGACATAATTTTAAAGGCCGCGAGAGGTGATGTTGTTTTACATGTTCGCACTGATGAAGTCCAGTTGGAGATTTTAGAAATCACTTAACAAATACAGGGTTGGTTGGTTGATTGGCGTAAGGTTTTAGGCACATCACCAATTTAGTAATAGTAAAAGTAATAGTCATACAGTGCAAGGAAGCCACAGGACTGTGCTGCACTGGCTGGGAAAAAAAAAAACGAGTAGATAAGAAAATAAAAATTATTTGCTTTCCTTCTCAAATAGGTAGTTGAGCACGTCCTTGGAGAGACCGTGAAAAGCTGGCTGGTTCAGTAGGAATTTTCTCAGCGTGGTCTGTTCTTGTTACCTCTAGACTGTTTTACGGGGATGAGATACACTTAAATAGAAGGAAACTGCAAATGAAGTAAGCAAACCCTTAGCTATAATTATGAAAACATCTATTGATCCAGGGGGAGGGTAACTATGGACTGGAGATGTTTGAATGTATTCTAAAGGGATGAAATGAATAATTACAGATCTGTTAGCTCGGGTTTTGTTCTAGGCTAAATAATATGCAGACAGGAATGCAATATACTGCAGTAACAGCATGAATATGTTAAGGGGCGATCAGGTCTGACCAATCTGATTAGATACTGTTATGAACTGGAACTGGATGCATAAAATAATGTTGATATTACAAGATACTGCAGTCGATAAAGGGATGGTTGAGCGGGAGAAAACAGATAGTAGTTATCAATGGACACTGCTCTTCGTGGACTAATGTTATTAGTGAATCCCGCAAGGTACAGTGCTGGGGGCCCATTGCTGTTTTCTATATTTCTTAATGATATTGATGAAGATACATATATCTAAGTTTGCAGTTGATATAAAGGTTGGCAGAGTGGTTATTGACAGTAGTGAAGGTATGCTGCTGCAACAGGATAGAGAAAAATTAGGCCGATGGGCTGAGAAATGGCAGTTGAATGGCAATTAATTATCCATAAGGGTAGCTGTAATCCTAGATTAACATGCCAACTGTGTGGTACTGCATTCAGGCTAGTAGAAAATAAAAAAGACCTGGGTGTAATTGTGCAGTCAAATACGAGGTTCTTTGAGCAATGCAAACAGGCTGTCAGGACAGCTCAATGATATATGGAAACTTTGCTAGCAAAGAGAAGGATGTGATTATGACTTTGTACAAGGCTATGGTTAGGCTGTATCTTGAGTACTGTATATAGGTCTTTTGGCCTCACTTTAAGAAGGAAGTAAATCTGCTGGAATGGGTGCAGAAGAGAAGGGCAACCAAATTAGTGAAGGGAACAAAAGAATGTTCTTATAAAGAAAGGCTTCACTTCTGTATGTTGCACTGTCTGGAAACCAAGCACCTCGGGAAGATCTGATTGAAGTGTTTGAGGCCTTGAATGGGTTGAGTAAGCTAAATGCAGATGGCATTCTTCCTCTTGCTGAGACTACACACGTAATATCAATCCAGGAACCCTATGCTACCAGGATGAAACTTGGTAACCCATTTAAAGTCATGGGATTCTCCATCCACACTCGTGTAATTCAGCCTACCCTTCATGACCCAAAGACCTGTATAGTGATCCTCAACAGCCAGCTGGATGTTCCTAGTCATCGAAGGCCTTTGCAATAAGTTTGCAACCTCTGCTCAAATCACCCATGCCCCATCTATGTTTTTTCTAATTTCACTCTACTGTCCACCTTCCAAGGACATAGAAGAATCTCTCAACTACCTTGAGTTTGCTTTGGACTCTTTGGGTTCTAAATCAATACTTATAATCTCGGACGTCAATGCAAAATCCCAATTCTGGATACAGCTCTTCCTCAGGTTCTCGTGGGCTTCTCTGGAGGACCTTATTCTCACCTGCAATCTGGCAGTTCACAATTAACCCAACCAACTCTCCACATACTGCAATTCTACTGGACAATCTAACATAGATATTACTTTAACCCCAATGACCTGAGGTACAAGATCACTGACTGGACCACTGTCCCTGACTGGACACTGAGTGATCATAGGGTCATCCTATTTCATGTTGCTCCTGCCAGTTCCATCTTTCCCTCTCATTCCAGAATGCCTGACTTTGTCCGTTTCTCCACAAAATCAATTGACTGGGCAGCCTTCGATGGATCAATTGAGCATGACTTCCCACTCTCCATGCTGGCCCATCTTGACACTGCTTTGGCCACCGAACTATGTAATCTCGTTCAGCAATCCTTAACTAAAGCCTCATACAAATCAGCCAAGAAGAAGACATTCACTCCCAGGATCTGCTCTTGGTAAAAGAATCAGTATACAAAAGCAATAGCAAACAGGAAAAAAGAAACGTGGACCAACTTTGTTGAGGACTCTGGCAATGCAAGTAGGAAGACTTTTACCTCAGACATCTTAGGGTCTGTGGTTGTAGGAACGAATGAATCAACTAATTGGCACGACTCGGTCAATCTCATTCTGGACAATCTTTTCCCAACTGATGACCCCTTGGAAGACTTTCCCGAACATGCTGATCTTCGAACACAAAATGCTAATTACTGTTCTCAGTCCTTAGCTGATCCCTTTACCATGCTGGAGCTGGATGCAATACTGAAAAAGATTAATCCCAGGAAATGTCCGGGTATGGACCTTATTGAATATGTCTTCATCATCAGGTTCTACAAGTTAAGACCATCACACCTTTTGCTTCTGTTTAACAAGTGGCTACGAGACAGCCAGTTCCCTAAGTGTTGGAAAGAGGCATTGCTAATTGCTCATTAATAAATCAAATAAGCCTTCAACTGAACTATGGTCTTTCAGGCCTATTGCATTACTTGCTAACCTTGGAAAAATATTAGAGCGGCTAATGGCCCACAGAGTTATCACTTTGTTCCTTTCACAGGATTTAATCTCCCCATCCCAGTATGGATTCCCACCAGGCCGCTCCTGCGAAGAGGCCCTATTTGATCTGGTCCTGCACCTGGAGAACTCAACCTCCAAATATGAATTAGCAATTTTTGTCGACTTCGAAGGAGCCTTCGACACGGTATGGTGGGAAAGTGCCCTTGAACGTCTCCGTGCCGCCAGATGCCCTTTCAATTTGTACAAGCTGTTCCGGAACTACTTTTCAGAGCGCTACGTAGTGGTAAAATCAGAATTTCTTCAGATCACAAGGCCTGTCTACCGAGGTTGTCCTCAGGGTTCCATCCTGGGGCCCCTGGTCTGGAACATTATTCTCCAAAATTGGCTTTTTAATTCCTTTGACAACACAAAAATTGTAGCATTTGCGGACGATCTCACCATCATCGTGTCTGGAAACTCACGCTCTGCTCTGGAAGCTAATGCTCAGCATATTTTGTCCAATCTCTCCATCTGGACCAGGTTAAACAAGCTCCATATAAATTCAACTAAATCCAAAATGATCTTCAAGAACAAACTTAACCTGTGGAGATCCCCGCAAATTAAGATCTCTGGTGTGCAACTGCCTTTAGTTACGAAAGCAAGGGTCTTAGGGGTCACTATAGACAACAAACTCTGCTTCTTCCCACACCTCCAACACCTCAGCACCAAAGTTAAAGGTTTTTCTGCCTCCATCCTCAGAGTCTCTCGAAGTGATTGGGATTTTTCTAAGAGAATGTTATCGCTGTACTACAAAGCAGTATTCCTGCCCATTGTAACTTATGCTGCCGGTGTGTGC
Organism: Mastigoproctus giganteus; assembly: GCF_048544385.1. NCBI lineage: Eukaryota > Metazoa > Arthropoda > Arachnida > Uropygi > Thelyphonidae > Mastigoproctus > Mastigoproctus giganteus. The sequence goes on along the minus strand of NC_143580.1, from coordinate 35,746,576 downwards.
TTCCACCGTGCAGTTATTATAAAAATGAGAAACAAACTGAACTCCATTCAAAGAGGAATGATCCTGGCCACCCACCGTATATGCAGGACTGTCTCCATGGCAGCTATTCAGGTAACGCTTGATTTGTTTACAATCTTCCGTGGGTTCTGCTTCAGAATCAGAAAGAAATACCAACCTGTGTTCTGGATATTGAGCTTAATCTCACTGCAGATGATAAGCGTGAAAAAAACACGATGTTATAACGAATTGGTCAACATCTGGAAAACCAGGTGGAATACGTCGCCACAAGGCACAGTAACCAAAAGATTCCTCCCCGAGATAAAGTTTGCGATGACCAAAACCGCAAGATCCTGGTTCTCTCTCAGCCTTGAAACGTCCTTCTTGGTGACCGGCCACGGCTCCCTGGATGAAAATCTGTACCAACTGGGGCTTCTCGCTACCGACCTATGCTTTTGTGGAGGTAAGGAAAACTGGTACCACCTTCTTTTTGACTGTGACTTGTACGAGGATCTCAGAGATCAACTTCGGAGAGACATTCTGAACTTCTCCCCAACCAATGTGAATCAACTAATCCAGACTCCAGACAATCTTTCCACCCTGCAGGCCTTTGCATCTGGCATTTTTACCCGGCGAAAGACCTTGTATGCCAATGCCAACCAAAACTTGTGAAGGGAAGACTAAATTCTATTTTTTTTCTATATATGTATATATTTTTTTATTATTATTTTTTTAAATTAAAATTTTTATTTATTTATTTATTATTTTTTTATTATTACGATTTTTAAATTTTTTTTATTTTGCAACCTGCACCACGGGTAGTTTTTTGGTTTTTTTTTCTCCTCTCTTTCCTCTGGAATGGCCCCCCCCCCAGAGGTTCCTGGCCCACCTGCTGACAACACCAGGTGGGTCAGAGTCTCTTTCGAGACGGTACGTATTTTACTGGGACTGGTCCACCTTCACGTGGTGTGGATGAGTACCCAGAATCATCTGTCCAGGTGAGTGATGCTTCTGGGTAGCCAAGCGGCCAGAACAGAACAACAGATGCTTTATAAGCTTGCTTTCTTGCGTCCACTTTATAAGCTTGCTTTCTTGCGTCCAATACACACATCTGGCTGTGTGCATTGGAGCATTATTATCTTGAAGCGTGGCATCGTGTGTGGGAAACAATGTCTGCACCGTGGGATGAACCCGGTCATTGGCAGTAATTCGCCTGTTCCGGGTGATGATAGGACTAAAGAATTCCAAAACATCATCGGCCAAACCATTGTCGAATCTTCTCTACATTTGACGTTCAAGACAAACAAGATTGATGGCAAGACAATCAAGATGATGCGCTTCTTTTGGCATTCGCCAAACGTAAACTTTCCCTGATGTTCGAAAAAGTGTGAATGATGATTTGTCTGAAACTATGACATTTTAACTTATCAAATGTCCAATTTTTGTGCTCCTTTCACCATTGCATCTTCTTTCTAGCATTACCATCAGTAACGAATGGCTTTGCCATAAATTTCAGCTTTAGGAAGATCTCGCCTAACTGTTTTGCTAAAAACTGGATTGCTGAGACTCACATTAAGTTCTGAAGTTATTTTTGAGGCTCTTTCAGTCAGATTCAATTTTGTGCCACAGTTCTTCGGATCAGATTTGATTTTGTTTTCCTATACTATGGTAAATGCAGACATCACTTTCGATACAGTTGCTCTGGATACATGTGGCTCTTGTTTACCACCGATGCCCCCGCTAAACGCGCTCCAATAATTTGACCTTTTAGATAGGTCAGTCATTTTTTTTTTCACGTATCCTTTTCTATCACTTTTAAATAAACTTCAACTTTTATCTTCTTTCATATCAGGGGGTTTCCATTATTTTGTCTACGCTCTGTATATTGTATATGTGTGATATTTAAATGCAGATTAAATGAGTCTAGATGAACTAGATGCATTAGAGACGGATTAAGATTATATTGGCTGAATAACGCTAGGTGTGCCTAGAGGAGCAGTTTAGTAGCAACATATTTAATCAGATACTAATAACAAAAAATTAAAACTAATGTTAATTATATTATTAGTATCTCGGCCTTATACAGGCCAGTCGCGCTGTTGCATGTACAGTACTTCGCAAGTTACTAGAAAACCTCATCACCAAAAGGTTCCATGTGTGCTATCAAAACAAACGCCTCCCCTCTCTTACCAGTACGGATTCACCAAGGGTAAGTTTACAGAAGACGCCATCAGAGCAATGCTGACCAAGAAAGACACCACCACTAAGAAGTATCTACTAGCATTGCTAATAGATTTCAAAGGGCCTTTGACACATGGTGCAAGTGTCCTGGAGAGGGTTAGAGCAGCAGAAGTTTTTAATCCGATTATAAGCTGGCCACCAGCTACTTCTCAAACCGCACACTACTAGTAAGATTAAACCAACTAGAAATCTCCAGAGTATTCACATGAGGATGACCACAGGGGTTCACTCTTGAACATGGGCATTCTTGAACCTCTGTGGGTAGTTATTTAGAAGGATGTGGCGACCAACATCCAACTGGACGTCACTGTACTCAATGTCTTTTCTCGGACTGAACTGGATATGACTCAACATCTCAGAGTTATGACACGCATCTTCTCCTGTACTACACGATATGACTAGACAGGACCCACCAGGAATTAACTACACCTACCTGTGCTTCCATCACATGGGATGTGACCTTGATACAATACAAGAATCTTTCACCGTAACCAGACCGCACTAGATTTGGATTTTAGCACATCAACATGCGACAGCTGCTACCCGACTGAGAGTATCTCGATACGTGATGACCAGTCAGGACTCCTACTACCATACAAGAGTACACTGGACTGTGACATCGCAATGCCAATTTGAGAATCCACAATCCATCTGTAGAGAGAACTGGACTGTTCGTACATGAGCTTGACCTCAACTTCTACCTCCATGGCTGACACTGGAGTGACTGTGTTTCCCTGGATTACATAGACCAGACTCAGCAGCTCAACCCGTGACTTCCACCCTGAATCGGACTTCTTGCACAGTAAAACAGCACTTCACTGAGATCCTCTCTCAATGCGAAAAACCACCTAACTGACCCTCTCTCTCATTGTTAAAGTGACCCACAGGTTGTCCTGGATCTCCGGATCTCCTGGATCTAATCTCCGGACAGGACCTGCTCCCTAGACTGTCTCATTAGTTTTCACAAACTGAGTAGCACAGTTGTAGGATCGACTTCTTCCCATTGCGGGTGGGAAAAGACACGAGTTCGATTCCCGTTGATGATGTGAGGAATTTTATGAGCCTTTTTTAAAACGCGGCTGAGTTAGTCGGTCTCAGGAGAGGGTAGCATGGTTTTTCGTCCAACAAAACAGAAAATCGACCACAGAGCACACATTTACAGAACATATATATGGATTAATATGGACTTAGCCGCTGATGCTCCTAAAACCCTTCAATAATAACCTACGAAGATGACTTCAGTGGACTGGAATTTTTAACCCGATTTTGACATCTTTCAATGGACACTCCGCACTGCCATAGGGAGCGACTGTACACCTTGGCAGAATGCACTGCTGATCTCCGAGATGTTCACTGCTTTGTGGTGGGACTTACTATCTATCACTATAATTCATAACCCTTCCATCCTTTTTCTACGAGGATGCCTTCAACTATCCTTCTCATCTTTATATCACTGTTTCTCCTCCCAACTCCCTTTCGACCATTCTCCCTATCTTCTTCCCACTTTTCCTCTCACTTTTCGGGCTTCTCCAGACGTTTAGCTTTGAGGACGCCCAGTACGAGCAAGCTGTGGAACTTGGCACGCCTCCACATGGCTAGGAATGGGAGTCAGGGGAAACTGACCAAGTGTCTGTCGCCCCTCCTTCGGCTACGAAGTCTCCAGATGCCAGCCAATGAGACATCACACTTTTACACAAACCAATACTACATACATACGGCAGGCCTTGGCTCTTGTTAACCACAAGATGACCCAGGGTAAAATGGGTCATCTTATGGCAAACCATGGAGTCCGCAAAAACAAACCCTTAGAAACATATGGATAATGAGTGCATAATTTGTTTGAAGATGTTTTCATCCTGTTAGCCTGGGCTCTAATTACATTTCGTTGTATGTTTTTGGATAAAGTTGAATCCAAATTTGAGAGTTTTATGGCTTTGAAATGAAATTGTCCCACATGTCATAAAGCACAGTATAGGTGTTATCCTCCAATATCTGTATGTTCATATCCAAACATGATGCCCGGATGGAATACTTCGGTATATATACCGAAGCATTCCCGAGTACAAGTTGACTTCTATTTTTTTCCCTTTTTTAATATATTCTGTCATCAAGGAAGAAAGTCAATCCTTACCATAAAGATGGTATGAACATATTGGAATTAAGCACATATTACTCAATGAAGCATTTATGGAATTCAAGCATAATCCTCCTTTTAAGTCATTTTTATATAAAAATAATCACTCTGCAAAATGATGCTTGTAAAGAAACTCCAGAAAGAGAGGCTTTTACTAACTTCTCTTGTTGGAAATCAGCTGGAGAAGCGCAAAATAGCTTTTTCAGAATTTTTTGCATCTTCTCTGTTTTTTTAAAGAACTCCATAAGATCCCATTAAGTCTCTTAAGTGTATTATGAGAAGAAAACGAAAGATTAATATTGCTAATATTGAAAATCCAGTACAGTACATTCCGCGCTCATGATTCAGCATTTCATCAATAAGGACTTTATTTCTTCCATTAGATGGCAGTGCAACGTAGTCTCGAGTTTCTTCTGTCACTTTACTTGTATTCTGTTGAGGCAGCATGAATTTCCGTTATTTCCTTTCATTTGTGCCACTCATCCTTCTGGTTCAGATACCATCATCTAGTCTTAGTAATAATTACCATAATTAATCCTGGCGAAAATGCAGATTAATCCCCTCACAGAAATAAGAAAGCTTCCCGACTGGTCAGTTAATTTGGACCATTTTCCTATCAGCAAACTAGGTTTTTATTTCTACCTTTCTCAAGTGGGGGTGAGTTTTAGAAGGGCTGATAGCTCTAATCCCCAGAAATTGGGCATCCTTTTCATTCCATCCTGAATGCGCGCTATTAACTGCTTAGTAACTTTCAAACAGCTGTCAAACACTTCCGGGAGAAACAACCATTCTCGAGGATATCTTCAACTATCCTTCTCATCTTTCTATCATTGTTTCTCCTCCCAACTCCCTTTCGAGCATTCTCCCTATCTTTCTCCCACTTTTTCTCTCACTTTTCGGGCTTCTCCAGACTTTTCGTTTTGAAGACGCCCACCACGAGATGCAATTCTGACCTGTTTTCTTTTTTTTTCAACGTTGAAAAAACCCAGAGTGTAACTATCTGCAGAGAAGGTATTGCTGTCAGTTTTTATGGAATGAGATGGACATTATTCTCACAGATTACCTGGAGAAGGGTACCACCATCAATTCACATTACTACAGCAACTTACTGTGGCAGTTTCATGCATCAATTAAGGAATTATAGTTCTTATAATTAACCCCATGTAGGTGGCCTGAATTTTAACCTCTCAATTTCTTTTTTCTTTCTCTTAACAGGGATGGAACGATGTCAGCTTCCATGGAGAGTCCCAGGTTCCCACTCCAAACATCGATGCACTGGCATGTGATGGAATCGTGTTGAATAAATATTACGTTCAACCACTGTGTTCACCTTCTCGTGGAGCGCTGATGACTGGAAGGTACCCCATCAAATTAGGTAAGCACACAGATGACGCTGCAGTTCTGCTTCACTGATTCACTTCTCCATTATCATTCTTCAAAGGACTGCTTCCCCACCACTCACACTGTTCCGTTGCTTAATGGACTGATGCTTTGATTTTGAATGTTTGCCATTACTTGTTTATTACAACATCAAGAGACATTTCTTAATGGTTTTTTATCCCACCCAGAGTGTCTTCAGAAATTTAAAACACTAGATGGCCTTGTAGACTCCATTTACTGCACAATAACTTTTTGTTGATGACTTTAAAGTGCCATTGACATTTGATGCATGTTACGGAAGTCTAGAGGTGACAATGCACTCATACGGAACCAGGACTGTGGATGGATTTAATGGAAATCGTTTCTGTAAATCGACAAGATACGCTACACCCATTTCCAACATGACGGACAAGGACAGCACGATATAAAAAATTACAACAGTTCAAAATGAACATTTATTTACGACTATTTTTAATGTTTTGTCCCTAGGTAGAACCGAATATTGCCATAATCCTTGTGGCAAACGTTTTGAAGTTTTTAAACTTTTCAGGAAGGTATGAAAAGAAACGAGGTATCTCCACTTCAAGATACTTTCCTCTGAGTGTAGAATCCGACTGCATTTCTAATAATTCCATCTGCAGTCTTTCTTCTGCCTTGGCAACATCAAAGGTGAATGGTGCTGAGAATAATAATGCAAAGTGGTGTTCAAAAGATGAGAAATCACGAAATCTTTCCTGAAATTCTTTTGACAACAATTCCAGGTGACTGTCATACTTAGCAAAGCTAAGTACATACTTAGTATTGGCAGTGTTTTTCAGCTCTTTGCACTTAGCAAAATGAACTAAATTTTCATTTGACAACTGTGACTTCCATAAGCTTAGTTTTTTAATGAAGCACTTGATGTCATCATACAACTGAGTGATGAGTTTGTTTTTACCTTATTATTTCAAATTAAGATCAGTTAATTGTGCAGTAATGTCCATAGCAAAAGCCAGATCCTGGAGCCAACTTGCATCTTTTATTTCATCCGTGTTTTGACCTTTCATCTCCAAAAACATAATTATTTCTTGTCTCAACACAAAATAAAATCTTTTCAGCACTTTGTGACATGACAACCAGTGGACTTCTGTGTAGAATGGAACATCGGTAAACTGATTATCCATATCTTCCAACAACTGGCTGAATTGACGGTGGTTGAGAGCACGGCCTCTGATATAGTTCACTGTCTTTGTGACCAAACTAAGCACATGATCCAATTTTAACATCTTTGACCACAAATTTTGCTGATGAATAATGCAGTGAAAATGTGCAAATGATGAATCTGGATGCCAGTTTTCTATTTTTGTTCGTAACATGGCAGCAACACCATTATGTCTGCCAACCATATCCGCAGCACCGTCGGTAGAGAAGCATGCAAGTTTACTCAAATCCAAACCATAGTCATGCAGAACCTGCTCGACTTTCTCAAAGATGTCCTGGCTTGTTGTGTCATGCATGGGGATCAGTTCAATCAGTTCTTCATAAATATTAAATTCACTGTCACAAGCCCTGATGAAAACGCAAGCTGTGCTATTCCAGTGATGTCAATGGTCTCATCAATAGCAATAGAAAAATGTTCGAATCTTGATGATGTGGCCTTCAACTGTTGTTTCAAATCACTTGACATTTCATCAATCCGTTCAGCAACAGTGTTCCTGGTTAAGTGGAAACCTTTTTCCACTTGTGGGCCGTGGAATTCAGATCTGGACCAGGTACCTACACCAATACATTGGCAAGAATACTAGAATTCTTGTCGTAAGGCAGCCGCGCGCGATTTCAAAATTCTAAATTACTTCAATTAACAGATTTTGCGACTCGCTAGTGTCCTTTGTGCGAGCCGTAGGTGTGCTTTCAAAGGGCCACATGTTTGACATGCCTGTTCTACGTTATACTGGAACTGAAGAATTGGACATTGTAGCGCATGCTGATTTTAGATTTTATTAAAATCAAGGTAATAGATACAGCACAAAAAGTTAATAAATATTACTTTGTGAGGTATGTAATTCCTCCACAATGAAATTAGAGGAATTAAGATATTTTTATACTTTATTAAAATAAATAAATTTTCAGTTTATACTCAGGGACGACCACGTGGTCAGAAGAGTTCACAAGATGAAGAGAATACAAGAAACAGCACCCTATTTAACAGTCACTCGCTTGAACCCTGGTCACTCAAAGTAATTAGTAATTAATTGTTAATTAATTACACCAGGCGTAAAAGACCTGAGTTCCAGTCCCGTCGATGATGGGAAGAATTTTTATGGGCCTTTAACGTGGCTGAGATAGTCGGTCTCAGGCAAGGATAGCATGGTTTCTCCTCCCAGAAAATCTGGTTTTTCATCCATCAGACATAAAATCGACCTCAGAAGACAAGCAGTTTACAGACACGGAGCAATATGGGCTTAGTCGCTGATGCTTCTAAAACCCTGCTACAACAACAACAACTGCTTAGGAACCAATCAACTGTTTATCAGGCGAAGATTAGTGTTTTTAGAACCATCATTTCAGTTATTTCAGTTATTTATCCATGCTTTTCAAACAAAAATCTTTGGGTTGAACCTTGTACGCATTGCCAAGTGTCATACACATGGGCCCTCTTGCTTGTGGGTGTTTGTACATCAAATTAAATATCTACGGATCGCTTGTGTTTAATATATTTTAGGATGACTCCATTGTGTTAATTCAAGGCTGAAGAAGTTAATTTAATAATTGTTACCCAGCGAATTATTAGTAAACGTTTGCAGTTGCAAGTCTTATCTAGGCTAGGTTCACATATCTCCATTCATATGGAGATATGTGATGAATGCCGTGGCGAGATCCAATATTCCTTACATTTCGAGGGTACAGCTCCAAAACGGTGTTCGCAGGCCGGCCGCTAGTTAGTACACCGGACTGAACCTATTGGTAACTCTCTAGGAAGCTTCCGGATCAGCTAGTGTGTAATCTTGCTACCTCTATTCTGCCAGATAGTGACTGGAGGGAGTCCGAGTAGTGTGTATGCGGGGAGCATTGTCGAGGCCACGTTATGTCAAGGATCTGGGTATATTCTTACCACATGTACGCCATATCCAAAAATTTCATTACTTCATACAGCATGTCCCACCCACTTTTTCTAACTATTGAATACACGATGAATTGTCAAAATAATAGATCAAGCTTATCTGCGAAAAGATCTAAACCTCCCAAGGACTTCCTAATTCATTTCACAAATATACGTGGTCTCAATTCTAATCTCAACGATGTCCATTTCCACTTGCAGTCTTCCAAACCCCATGTACTTTTTCTGACTGAATCTCAGTTATCAGTTGATTCAACTACTGCTCATCTCAGATGTCCAAATTATTTGCTGTATGATTCCTTTCGCCTAAAAGGTGGTACTTGTGCATATGTCCGTTCTGATATTCCCTGTCAGAGACTTGGCAATTTGGAATCTCCTCTCTTTGATCTTCTCTGGCTTAAAATCTCTCTACCTCATTGTGTAAAATTCATCTGTTGTCTCTACCGTTCTCCCAACTCCACTAATCACTTGGAGCTCTTTGACTTCCTCTCTTTGCAACTTGACTTTCTCCAGTCCAACTTTCCTAACAATGAGGTAATTTTCCTTGGTGATTTTAACGTTCACAACTCCAGCTGGCTTCCGTTTTCTAGTCACATCGACACAGCAGGTCGAGATGCTGAGGCTTTTGCAATTACTAATGACCTAGCACAGATTGTTCATTTACCTACAAGAATACCGGACAATCCTAATCATACAGCCAATACGCTTGATCTTTTTCTCACAAACAACCCTTCTAAGTACAAGGTTGAAGTGAGAGGTCCTTTAGGCACTTCAGATCACAACTTGGTGATTGCCTCTTCTCCAATGGAACCTTTATCTCACGCCTATTCCCAACCTCGTATTGTTTGGCATTACAAGAATGCAAAATGGGATGACCTGCGTGACTTCTTTCCTTCCTTTCCTTGGTCGGATTACTGTTTCAAAACTTCTGATGTCAACGTTTGCTCAGATCGTGTCAGTGAAATTATTCTTGCAGGAATGGAATCCTTTATCCCACACTCCACTTTAAAATCTCGTCCTTTATCTAAACCTTGGTTTTCCAATAAATGTGCTAAGGCTGTCCAAGAGAAGAACGTTGCATATCGTAATTGGCTTGTTCCTAATTCTTCAGTTTCATTTTCTGCCTACACCAAAGCTCGCAACATTTGTAAAGCAGTTATTAATCAGTCCAAACTAGAGTTTGAACAGGGCTAAGAGTAGAAAATTGCTTCTTGCCCTAATGGTAGCCGGGCATTCTGGTCTCTTGCCAAAGCTATTGGCCGCAACTTTTGCCCATCTCTGCTCCCACCTCTGTCCAAACTAGATGGTTCTGTTGTCACTTCAGCCAAGGATAAAGCTGACCTGCTAGCATCCCATTTTTCTTTGAGCTCATGTATTAATGATCTTGGTAAAACACCTCCCACCATTCCTAACACGCTCCATTCAATGCCTCCTGTGGTCTTCCGTCAAAAGGATATCAGAAGGATTTTGATGAATCTTGATGCTAAGAAAGCTCCAGGTCCTGATGGTATTTCTCTACTTGTTCTCAAAACCTGTGCTCCTGAACTTACTCCTATTCTTTGCCGCCTTTTTTCACTTTCTTATTCCAAAGGTGTTTTTCCTTCTGCTTGGAAATTTGCTCATATCCAGCCAGTTCCAAAAAAGGGTGACAAATCCCTCCCATCCAATTATCGTCCCATTGCAATTACTTCTACTCTTTCTAAAGTAATGTAGAAATCAATTAACCGCCAACTCTTAAACTACCTAGAAACCTTCCATCTGATCAACGATCGCCAGTATGGATTCCGTCAGTGTCGATCCACTGGTGATATTCTGGCTTATGTTACCCATTTATGGACTAATTCAATGGAAAGGTTCGGTGAAACACAAGTAGTTGCTCTTGACATCTCAAAGGCTTTTGATCGTGTTTGGCATAAAGGTCTTCTAAACAAGCTTCCATCTTATGGTTTGCCAACTGTTTTTAGTAATTGGTTATCCAGTTTTCTCTCTGATCGCTCACTGAGGGTGATGGTAGATGGCTCTCTGTCTTCTAACTTCTCCACTAATGCCGGTGTCCCCCAAGGTTCAGTTCTTTCCCCCACTCTTTTCCTTTTGTATATCAATGACCTTCTTCCATTGACTGGAAATCCTATCCATAGTTTTGCCGATGATAGCACATTGCATTCAACTTTCCATTTTGAGAAACCTTGTCCAGCTCAATCAGCTTCAAGCTCTCGAAAATCTGCTGCCAATTCCTTAAATGCCGATCTTCAGGTAATTCTCCAGTGGGGCAAAGACAACGTAGTTGATTTCAACCCTTCTAAAACTCAATCTTGTCTTTTATCTCGCAAAAAGGATTCTTCTGCTCCTATTCTTATCTTTAGTGACACTCCGATTTCTAGGCAAAATGATATATCTCTTTTGGGGATTACCCTGACTTCTAATCTCTCTTGGCACAAGCACATTACAAATATTGCTTCCTCTGCATCTAAAAAACTTGGCTTTCTCTTTCGCTCTCGGCGTTACTTTTCTTCCAAACAGCTGCTCACTCTGTATAAATCGCAAATCCGCCCTGCCATGGAATATTGTTCCCACATCTGGGGTGGTGCCCCCAAAACCTCTCTCAGGCTTCTTGATTCCATTCAGAAGAGGGGAGTTAGGTTAATTAATGAAATATCTCTAACAGAGTCTCTCCACTCGCTTTCTCATAGACGCACTGTTTCTGCTGCATGCCACTTCTACAGATACTTCCATGGGCACTGTTCTTCTGAATTGGCTTCTATAATTCCCGCTCTCTCTTTCAAAACAGTCCGAACACGTGCCGCCACCAGCCAACATCCATTTACTGTCCAACTTCAAACCCACAGAACCAACTTTTCATCTTCCTCATTTATTCATTCAACTGCCGTTTTCTGGAACAACCTTCCTTCATACGTATTTCCTGAAAATTACAGTCTACAGAAGTTCAAGTCCAATGTCAACAAATATCTTCTTTCGTCTTCTCAACCTCCAACCCAAGCACGGTACTAAGTACTATAGGTTATAATACCTCTCGTGTTTGGGGTTCTCATAAAAAAAAAAAAAAATATTCTGAATGTGGTATAATCTTGAAGTACACTCTCAAAGATATGACTTCATTGGACGAATATCCATTATGTAAAATAGTATGGTTGTCGTTGGTTTTTAGGAGCATCGGCAACTAAGACCATATTTCTGTTTGCTGGACGAAAAACCCAAGTTTTCGGTTGGAAGAACGGTCTTTGTCACAAAGTTCCGTGAGAGCAACGTTACTTGATCATTGCATCCAACGTAAATAGCAGGACGAAGAATTCTTCACTAACCAGAATATTGCTTCCTTCATTATAGAAAAAACACTAACCGAACGAACTACTTGTGGAAAGTGTGGATGTCGGTTCATTTCATCACTAGATGGAAGTACTGTCCAGTGGCCATAAATTGTTCGATTTGTGGAAATCAAAAATGCAAAACTACTGAAATTCTTCGCTAGTTGGTAATTGTTATAAATTCCTAACGATATTGCGCATCAATAGAAAAGTTAAAGGACACAGTACGCAAGAAGGTACTTGGGCCCCAACAGAGTGATTCTTCTTCTTCCATCTTGCTGAACCCATATCAATGAACCAAAAGTCTCGTTCAGTTTGAACTTTTGTTTTTATAACTGTAGGTGTCACCAATGTACTGGAGAAAATTTGAAGTAATCCTACAGAACTTTGCTAATTACAACGCCATCTATCAAGTTGATTGAGCCATTATTATTTTCTTCGACCTTCAATCTTTCTTTTTTAATTATCTATCTAGCGTGAATTATAACCCCTTTTTTTATTTATTTAGGCTTACAAAGCAATGTTCTGCTTCATGGTCAAGCAACTGGATTACAACTAAACGTGACTATTCTTCCAGAGTACTTAAGAGACCTAGGCTATGCTACTCATGGCGTTGGGAAAGTAAGTATTTTTAAAATATTTTAATGAAAGTAAGTATACTTTCAATTAAAATATCACCTTTTCATAATAATACAAAAAGTCTGTTTGCATCCCGCAAAATACTTAGCCCTCGTGATTAACAACGTCCTCCCTACACCTGGTAGAAAAGACTTCAGTTCGAATCACGTCAATGATGAGAGGAATTGCTATGGGTCTTTTTCACAACGTAGCGAAGTGAGTCGGTATCAGACCAGGGTAATATGGTTTCTTCTCAAGGAAACGTGGGGTTTTCATCCAAAAAACAGGCAACTCGACCGAAGAATACACGCAATTTACAGATATATTATATATATATGGTGCAGGATGGCTTAGTTGCTGTGTTCCTAAAACCCAACAACAACTAACCAATCAAAACACTTAGAAATAGCATGGCAATCAATCTACACAGTACAGATCAATCCATTAAATATCAACACGCCATTTTAATTAAATCCATAACTGTATAAGTTCAGATTGAAATTTGCCCACAACAACAACCTCGTGCCATTGACGGGATTCGAACTCGGGTCTTTTTCACCCAATGCGCTGTTGTGGTCTAATAAAAGAGTTTTGATTTATTCCATTTTTATGTTGCCCCTTAACTTCTGAACAACAGTACACACCGTACTGTTGAGCATTCTGGAAATTGGTGAAAACGAACCATATCTGTATTCACTGTAAAAGGTATAAAGACAATTGCATTCACTCTAGAAGTAAGCAGTTGAACCGAATACAATAGTGCACTGAATTTAATTTCTAAGTCCGCACTTGATGTGTTTATTAAATCATAGTCTTCAAATGTACAATACTGTAGGATTTCAGGTATATTTTAATTTCGTAGTCTTCCACTATTTTTAAAGTGATGACCGTTAATTAATTTTGCACGCAACTCGCATATATAACCAATAGCCAAAAAATTCGATGCCTTTATTCAATATCTAGTAATCCACCTTTTTCCGAATTTCAGCCCATATATCATGGCATGACACCCAATAGGTATTTGAGGGAGTCTAGCTTCAGATTTGACCATTCTACTGATGGAAGAATCGATTCTAACGACTCTGCTATCCACTTGGGTAAAGTATGGCGTCAAGCCATGCATCCATGCATCGTGCCCAGCAATCAAGCGGCATGAGGTAGTATCACAGTATGGGGTATGACCCAGTGGTACGGAGTGGATCCACTGATACCATTAGGAGGTCAATTTACCCCCACTGAATATCTTTCTGTCATATCGGGCGAACATTGCCTTAGAATACGCCATTTTTATCCTGATTGGGATGGGATTCTTTCAGAGAGATAACGCAACTATCTGTCGTGCAAAAATTGTACCTGAATGGTTAGCAAACCATATCAAGATTTCCAACATTTACCTTGGGCACCAATTCTCCACACCGGAAACTATACATCCAACATATTCCAATATATCCCAGACATTCTCAATTGGAGAATATCTGGGATATCCAATTAGAATCGCCGTCCTCCCCAACAGAGTGGAAAAGACCTGAGTTCGAGTGCCGTGGATGATGGAAGGAATTTTTAATGATCTTTTTCAGAACGTGGCAGAGTTAATCGGTCTCAGGCGAGGGTAGCACGATTTTCCTCTCTGAAACAAGGGCGTTTCATCCAAAAAAGCAGAAAATGGACCTCATCAGAACACATGCAATCTTTGCATACAATAAACACGAAGCAAAATGGCCTTAGTCGCTGATCCTCCCAAAACCCTACTACAACAACATACCATATGACTATTACATTTGATTACTGTACATTTAATTATCTGTTGACACCAATCTCAAAAGGTTTCTAATTTTTTGGCCAGGGAACGTAGGAGTGTGTCTATCGCATCATTAATTGTGCAATTAAACTTAATCGAAAGGAGTCCACTACCTACATTATGGATTGTGTAACTGCTCTGCGTAAAATTCGTTATCTTATAAAATTGCTAACTCCCCAATACTTCACTGTGTGCTAATCCCTTTTTATATCTGCAGTGGCATCTTGGATTTCACAAAAGGGCTTACCTACCTACCGAGAGAGGATTCGACACATTCTATGGGTTTTGGAATGGAGGATTGGACTATTATGACCACACCCATTATTTGGCATTTAAAAATAAAGACCTTCCCGTAAGTAACCAATACAATGTTAAAGGAAACAAATGTCATAAGATTAAACTCCTAACTGCTGGACAGTTTACCCTAACCTTAATTCAAATTATATGACCCTGGTGTTGACCCTAAAAGACCGCAAGCAGAAAAATTTCATTACTGTGAAGGTCTTTTACGTTTCCTATTATTATTTCACAATTATATTTTATCCATATGAATCCCTTGTACAAAGAATTCCATATGAATCCCTTGAACAACCAATACAATGTTAAATAGACATAGTCATTCGATTTCTCCATATTTTAAAGATCCATTATAATTTATCTTTTAGATTTTCTGGGGAAGAGACTTGCATGATGGATCGGAACCCGTTACGGACAAGCAAGGGCAGTACAGCACTCACTTATTTACAGAAAAGACGCTTGAAATTATTGAGCAGCACAATGCCTCCCAGGTAATATAAATGTGTGATCATAATACTCTGATTTACAGCACGTCATCTGCATTGGATCGTTATTTACTGAACTGTATCATCAAGTAATCATTGAATTCCCACGGCCATATTCGGAAATATAGAGTACAGCAATAATCTATAATAAGGAAGCTAGCGTTTTCTACCAAATTTTTCAATCAAGGAAGCATCCTGGATATTCAAATCGCAGAATGGACAACCTTTTATGACTTCAATCCGACGCAGTATAGATCCATTGGATGGCATCTTCGACACACCTGAGAAATATATTAAAATTTATAAGTAGACTAGACCCTGATTTACATATAGTACAACCCACCTAGAACAAAATAAGCTGAAGAAAGATATCATTTCGAATGGGTTAATAATACTTTTAGCGATTCTATTCCATCTTAGCAGAACAGGAACCAAGATAGAATCCTGTTTGAAAGAATTAAATGTAGCTCAGAATACGAGGGGGTGATCATTTAATTCGCTCATTGGTGCAAGATCTTACCTTGATTGTCGTCATTTGAATCTTCTGTGGAGTTCTCCTTCTCGAAATACTCTCGCTTGGAGGCTAATCCTCGAAGAGATAAATACTCTTGAAAATTTACTGGCTATCAGAATAAACAGAATAGACATCTCTAGCGTGACCTATGTATACTGCGAGCTGTTAGTACCAAGAGAGATTACAAGAACCTCTTTCCACTAAATAATGTCAACGTAGGTACCACAGTGGCATCGTCTTTCCTACACGGGGTGGAAAAGGATCTGGTTCGAATCTCGTAAATGATGCAAGGAACTTTTATGGGCTATTCTCACTCCGTGGCTGAGTTATAGTGTCTCAGGGGCAGATAGAAAGGTTTTTTGTCGGGCAAAACAAGCAAATTGACCAGAGAACACACGCAAATCAATTAGGATCATGATGCACTTGGATAGTTGAATTCTGGGTGATCCTAGTGTGATGTATTGTTTTTTTTTTCTATAAATAATTTTTTGTTCAAACTTTCTGTATATACTTTTAATTAATATATCATTATTAACTTTTAATAACATTTCTACGGCACTTATTGTTTGAATAATATTGGTTTAAATTGACAATGTTATTGGGTTCTCCACAGTCGAGTTTTTCAAGAAATTTACAGTTTGCATTTCTATATTTACATATACACCGAGTGACGAGTAGGAACCCGCCCCCACTTAGGCTTCAGAACAGCCTAGGTTCTTCGTGGCATGGACTCAAAGACAAATTGAAGGCGTACTTTAAGGATGCTGATTGATGTTGACCTATCTGTTTCCTACAGCTGCTGCAATTGCATGGCTGCGAATCTTTACTTCAAAGTGCTCTTTCCTCCTCATCCACTGGTGCTCAACTGCACCGAGATCTGGTAATCGGGAAAGCCACCACAGTAGGTTGAATTCACTCTTATGTTCCTGGAACTAGTTGTTCAAAATTCTGGTCTTGTAATGTTTTGCCTCCTGCTCGAAGAATTCAAGCATACGAAGGGATCCGTCCGGTAGGAAGAAATTTCTAGATAACCCATAGCATCCAAATGTTGCTCCATGGTAACAAGCGAGGCCCAATGTACACCACGAAAACATTTCCCACACCATTACACCACCAACACCAGCTTGCATCATTGATTGGCAGCTGTGAGGATGGGCACACGGATTCTCACACTTAATAACACACTTATGAATCCCTATGTATCTGTCCACTGGCTTTATACCGCATAATATGAATACTGTTATTGAAGGAGAAGGGCAAGTAAGGACAAGATTTATGGTGACCAAAACGCAGAATATAGTACAATTTTCTGAAAACTGATTTAAGAGCAGCACATGTTGTTATTTCTTTATTTCTTATTTCTTTAAGAAAGGCACTTCTTTATGTAAAAAATCTAAATATTCAACTGGAGTGGTACGGCCAATGCCAGGACTGAGCTGTTGAAAAGTATCAATTGAAAAATATCAATGGAACAATTGAAAAGTATCACGTGGTCTGACGAGTCTCGATTTTACTCCAATGATAAAGTGAAAGTGTTGCATGAATCCCATGAAGCCATGCATCCGCACTGTCGGTGGTCCACCACTCAATTGACTGGAGGTATGTTGTGTTGGTACCGTCTGGTTCCACTCATGCCATTAGAAGATCCTGTTATTTGCAATGAATATATTTCTGTCCTATCAGGCCAATTTCAAAAATTGTATGTGAATAGTTCGAGGAACATGCCCGAGATTTTTGACGTTTACCATGGCCACCTAATTCTCCAGATCTGAATCCAGTTGAGAATGTCTGGAACATACTGGAAAAGGTAGTTTGGTTTCTTAATCTACCAACCAGAGTACAGTAGCTAACAAATATCTTGATGGAAGAATAGTCAAAATCCAGAGCTAAACTCCCTAAGACCACTAGCGGAATCCATGCGACAGTGGTGTACTGGCTGTAATTCAGGTGAAAAGTGTCCCTTAGAGATATTGAATAAAGGTTTCTGGAATATGTTATTGCGTTAAATAATATGTTTATTGTGTTTCCCACAGCCATTATTTCTGTATGTGGCTCATCAAGCTGTACACGTTGGAAATGAATACTTCTGGCTGCAGGTACCTCCGGAATATGAGGAGCAGTTCTGTCACATCAAAGATCATAACAGGAGGCTTTTTGCAGGTAAGATTCATATTTTGTACGCTCAGTCTAAGCAGATATAAACATTGCAAAAAAAGTAAATTTAAATTAATTTGGCATTTGTAGGGTACCTCAACTCGGGCAACCTTAGGATTACCCCACGTCGGATTATGGAATTAAGGTAAGCAAGATTAATTAAAACCGCGCAGAGCATTTAAATATAATTAACAGACCAACAATTAGTAATAAAGGATTTCTCGATCGTACCATTGCAGATTAGAGATCCTTGAACATGATACTCAATCCACCGAAAGCTCTTATTTCTCCATATTTATCAGCTCTTTTCAAAGTTACAATGACTGCCCAAGGGTTTATCAAAACCTATCAACAATGAATTATCTGGTTAACTAAAGAATCTTGTTAATTAACGCGTATAATGTTAATGAACACTTAATTAATTATTTACAATGAATGACGTCACAGAAAGGTTAATCTGCAATTTATTTAAAATATAAGAAAATGGTTAATTAACAAATTAACCTTTTTTGGTTATCGCTGAAGGGTTATTTCTCCAACTGTACTCCTTTTAAACAACTGAGTTTGAAAATTGTGCAATACCAGGTGCAACTGGTTATCCTATTTGATGTTCCTAAAGTCTGGGGCGCCCCTATTCGATTTTAACATAAATTTAATTATTCTGAATTTATGTTTTTTCTTTGATTCCATGGACAGAGAATCTATTCTTGGGACTGTCCCCGATATTTGGGGGATGTATGGACCTCATTTTCCAAGCTAATTTGTTTTTCTTTTTCCAATTTTGGCAATTAAAGAAATGTGTTGAGTGAAAGGCATATATCTGAATTCATAAATATTATGAGAATGCGTAGAAAAAGCGTAGTGTAGACATTAATGGAAGTAATA
Source organism: Mastigoproctus giganteus (assembly GCF_048544385.1). Taxonomy (NCBI): domain Eukaryota; kingdom Metazoa; phylum Arthropoda; class Arachnida; order Uropygi; family Thelyphonidae; genus Mastigoproctus; species Mastigoproctus giganteus. Next base: position 35,727,653 of record NC_143580.1, on the reverse strand, counting down.
GTTTATCGAATAATTAAATTTATAGATATTTCTAGAAGATGAGAGCTCCCACTTGTTTTAGTCTAGTGGATTGTCCACAAGAAAGCCATAAGCATGTTTCAGAATCTTTATGTGTATCAATATCTTTCTTAAATCTCCAATATCAAAATTATATGAATTCTGATGCTAGTGTTGTAAGAAAGATATTTGTTTTAATATTTGTACTAGCAAGGAAGCAAAGCTTATCTCTCAGTAACAGCATGATTCCGACCTAATACCAAATTAACCCTTTGGAATATACACTGTGCTGCCATTTTATTAAGTACACCTGCGAAGTAGCCTGTTGAGCCTCCTTTAGCTTTCAAAACAGCCTGAATTCGTCTAGGCATGGATTGAACAAGATGCTGAAAACGTTGTGCAGGAATGAAGTAACATTCAGAGATTCGACGGAGGTGTAGGCCTGCAGCGAACAGCCCTTTCCAGCTCATCCCAAAAATGTTCAATAGGATTGAGATCCGCGGACTGAGCGGGCCTCTGCAGCAAAGAAAAGTCATAGTCATGTTCCTGGAACCGTTTCATAGTGATTCGAGCTTTGTTCACCGGCGCATTATCCTGCTGGAAGTAATCATCTGACTGAGGATAAACTGCCAACATGAACGGATGCACTTGGTCAGCAACGATGTTTAGGCACAATGTGGCATTCAGATGTGAATCTATGGGTATCAATGGACCCAACGTGTACCAAGAAAACATTCCCCACACCATAACACTTCTCCCAACACCTTGCACAGTAGTCGTCAGACATGACGGATCCATGGATTCGTGTTGTTTTTGCCGAATTCTGAGCCTTCCATCAACATTGTGGCCCGTCTGTTTGCTTGCACAATTCTAGCCATCTTCCTCTGACCTCTCTCATCAACAAGCGATTTTCTTCCACAGGAGTGGCGTTGATGAGATGTTTTCTGTAGTGCGTGAAAAGTTCAGGAGAACTGCCGTTTCAGAGATTCTCTTTCCAGCACGTCTTGCACCTACTTCCATGCCTCGTTCGAAGTCTGTTAGATCGCTCCTTTTTCCCATTCTTGCTACGGTTTGTGCGCTTAACTGATACTAGAAAAGTTGTTCTGCTGCATTTATATCCCCAACAGTGGTCATGTGACTTGCAACGTTGTGGGACAAACCATTTGTGGCACAGCAGGAGTGTACCTAATAAAGTGGCAGCCGAGTGTAGGTCATAGCATCGTAACAGTTTATGAAATCAAGGATTGTACTGAAGACAACGACACAGTGCTTTATTATTAATTTATTTAGTTTTGTTGCTTGTACTAGGCATATAAGTCTTGCTTTTAATTTTATGACAAATCAACAAGCTTTTGTTTATACATATATACAGGGTCATCGAAAAAGGTGTCCGTGAGTTCTCTTTCAATTATCTTTGGAAATATTTGATCAATTGGTGTGATCGTAGCAGCAAACAGTGTGGTAACTCACTAAGTTTTATGACCTTGGCTGCGCCGTGAGTGTGCGCAGAAGGACTCCTACGCGCACGCCTCAGTCAGAGTCAGTAAGATGGCGACCGTGCAACAGACAGCGCAGTGTGTGTGTTGTGGTACGTTGAATTTAAATCTGTCATAACAGTGCAACGTCAATACTGACGTCTGTGTTTATTAGTTCATCTTTTACCATTCTGTAAAAGATGGAATGATAAACATCCTTATAAGGATTTAGCAAACTTCACAAAACGGTTTCAGTACCTGTGTGATAACATCATTTTCCATTTTTACTTTCCTGGTTCGAAGTCCACTTTGGTTATTTTTATTTATTTAAATAATAATAATGATTTTCGCAATATAGTGCAAAGGAAGCTACAGCCTTTTGTTACACTGAAAAAAAAAAAAAAAACAGTAGATAAGAAAACAACTTATATGCTTCCCTCTTCACACATGTAAGTATCCAGTTGACCTTTGAATTTATTCAAACTGTCAGCCCCAACCACCTGTGAGGGCAACTTTTTCCAGCTATCGACGACACACTGCCTAAAATAAAACTTCCCACAATCTAATCTAAGCCCTGTAATTTGAATTTATGACACCGTTCTGGAATGCTTAATAACAGTGAGAATTCCACCTTCATTCATTATACAAATCCCTCTCAGAGCCTTGTAAACCTCAATCGGGTCACCTCTGAGGTGCCTGGTTGCCAAGCTCTATATAGCCCACATAATCGGAATCTTTCCTCGTGCGGTGTTCATTCTGACGATCTCACCATTCCAGTTGCCCGTCTTTGGACCCTTTCAAGAAGCTCATTGTCGTTTTTCAGATAACGTCTCCATTCTTGAACACAGTATTCCAAATATGGTTTTAAAGTTGCTTTATACAGTGGGATTATGACCTCCCTATCTCTACAGGATAGCGTTCGAAAAATCACCGATAGGACACCATGGGCTTTCCTGGCTGCCTGTTTACACTGTTCAGAAAACTTGATATCTGCACGTACTGTAACTCCAAGATCCCTTTCCTCCTCCATTGTTTTTAATTGAACCCCATCAAGTGTATAATCTGTTTATGCTTTGTTATTCCCCAGACATGAGATATATCCTATTTGTAACCTTGCATTTAGCAGCATTAAAACATAGCTGTGACCATCTTTGAAGTCTGTTTGTTATCCTGAAGGAGCGCTGCTTCCCACTGATCATTAACAACTTTGCCAATCTTTACGTCATCTGCAAATTTTGACATCACGGCTTCTATCCCTTCGTCGATATCCTTTACGAAAATGAGAAACAACGGTAGTGTAAGAACCGATCCTTGATGGACCACATTCCTGACATTACACCAATCTGAAGAATATCCATTAATCACGACCCTGTGCCTTCTGCCCTGCAGCCACCCAGCAATCCATCTTAGAATCTAACCAGTAATCGCAACCTGTTCAAGCTTATACAGTAATCTCTCATGAGGAACAGAGTAAATTGCTTTCACAGCCATGTTGTGTGTCCTTCAGAATGCCACATCTATCTAAATGTCTCTGGATTGCACTCTAAATCATTGTCTCTAAGACTTTTCTACCACTGAAGTCAGACTAAACGGTCTGTGGTTACCATCTTCACTCTTAGAACCGCTTCTATGTATTGGCCATACATTGGCACGTTTCCAGTCCAATGGAATCTCCCATGACTCCAAAGATGCTCTCATAATTAACCTCAATGTTTAAATACACTCCCTCGCGCCCTCCCTAAAAACTACAGGGGATATGCCATCAACTCCGGGAGCCTTACTTTCTTTACGTCATCTGCAAATTTTGACATCACGGCTTCTATCCCTTCGTCGATATCCTTTACGAAAATGAGAAACAACGGTAGTGTAAGAACCGATCCTTGATGGACCACATTCCTGACAATCGCACAGCCTCTTCTTTGGGCAGAATTGCAGACACGTACAGCTGTTTGTTTCCTAACGATTAGAAAAAAGAGTTTAGTATGTGGTGTACTAATTTCCACAAGTTCATTTCCATTGAACATTTGGAAATCAGTACAATTGCATGTCCTGATCAGTACAATCAGTACAATTGCGTTGAAAGCGGTGAAATAAGCTGAAAGAATGAACATTGAAAAACCCATTTTTCTCACACTCTTTTGCTATTTGTTTAGCGAGGATATTAACGTTGGATGAAGCAGTTGGAGTGGTCATTGAAGCGCTGCACAGAAAGAAACTATTGGACAACAGCGTTATTGTTTTTTCAACCGATAACGGAGGGCCCGCCTACGGATGGTGGAATTCATCTGGATCCAATTGGCCGCTAAGAGGAGGGAAAGCCACGCACTGGGAAGGTGGAATAAGAGCAGTTGGTTTCATCTGGAGTCCGTTGCTGGGAAACTTAGAGGGAAGAGTGTCGAACCAGTTGATGCATATCACCAACTGGCTGCCAACCCTTTATTCTGTTGCAGGTACGTAAATCTTATTCCGGGTCAGTTATATGTTCAATAAGTCATTTATTGTTTCTCCATACATGAGTTATATCGTATTTGTATCTGCTAGTCATTAAGGGGGTGCGGGGGGGTGTATGAATATTTCGGTGTTAGGGAGCTTCTGTTATCTGAACTCTGTTCAATATTGGGTTTATTAACTTCCAATGACCACAAGTTATTTAAATACAAAACCTAAAAAACACTCACTGCTTAACGTTCCAACTAGATGGAACTCCAGTAATCAGAAGTATTAGGAAAATCATGTATTCTAGCTAGATTGAATTCCAAATATTCACTGTTCATTGTCTAGTGGATGCAATCTAATCTCAACAACCCCAACACCATTTTCTTTTTTCTTTCTGTTTTTTTCTCTTCCAGGTAATTTTAATGCGTTGAAAATTTGTTGTTGCTGTGGGGGAGGGGGGGTTGCCCAATGGCGATGTCTAGTAAGGAGATGTTTAGGTTTAGTCCTTGTTGGCTTTCCCATTTGCTAATTCTGCTCGATAAAATTAACAGAAAATGTGGTGTAACTCGTGCAGCTTGAAATGAAGCGGGATAAAAATTGATATGGTGGTGTACCATAGAATAACGATGAAATGAAGAGACAGTGAGAAACTTCGGGAGCCTTTATAGGGGTTGCATAAGAATTACCAAAAAGGTCACATTACAGAAGTCGATACAAGAATCTCGAAAACATGGTTACGTGACATTATTACGGCATATGATCCCCACCAACGGCTAAACACGCCTGACGGCGGTGAACCCTGCTCGATATAAGGGTGTCTATAAGATTCTGTGGCAACAAATCCCATTCTTCCACCAACGCTCACCAAGTGATCGAGGAGTTGGCTGTCGGCGGGCAATGCGACGACCAAGAGCATCCACACGCATGTTCGATCGGATTTAAGTCTGTGATCGTGCTGGCCAAGACAGTTCTCCGATATCTTTAGTTTCAAGACACTCCTCCACCAGTTGAGCTCTATATGTGTAGAGGTGTTGTGGTGCATGAAAAGAAAATCTGGACCAACTGCACCCCTAAAAAGGGTTGGAGAATCTCTTCTCGGTACCTCTGCGCGGTTACAGTATCCCTATCAAAAACATGAACAGGGGTGCTACCGTTAATTATTATTATGTTAAAGGGATGGTACCGCATTCCTCCTCATCTCCATATGAAATAACGTCCAGAATCGGTTTGTAGGCTAAAACGGTACTTCTCAGAGAACAGAATTGTGCCCCATTTGTCATGGCTCCAAGTCACATGTTCATGGCACCAGTTTCGACGAGCTGTGTGGTGGTTTGACGTTAATGGGATTCAATTCAAATTCAAATTATTATATTAGGGCCAACCGTAATTACTTACATATACCCAATTATGTAATATGGCTGTAAATTGAGTGTGTTCTCTGGTCGATTTGCCTGTTTTGCTGGACGGAAAACTCCGGTTTCTTGGTGAACCTTGAAAAACCTTGCTATCTACGCCTGAGACTGACTAAGGTTAATGAGATACAAACTACTGGCTTCCTTGCGTAGAGTGCACTTGAATTTGGCCGTCTTAACAGAGTCCGGTTAAAAATGTTTTCATCTGTGGCTGCAGCAACCTCAAAGGACAATTGATTACAGGACATCGTAGGACTCCCCTTTGCTGTTAGAGCCAGCTAGAGGTGTGTTCTGGTTGAGTAGCCATCGAGCGACCCCAGCCAGCACTTCTTGTAATGGTTCCTGTCTCGCGAAACTGCTTCCATCGTGCCGAGACGACATTGCATGATACATTAAATGAACGTGCCACCTCCGCCTGCGACTGTTCGGCTTCAAGTCGTCCAACGACCCGCCATCTCGAAGAATCATCTGAACGACGATGACTTGCCATCCTGAGTACTGGACATGTGGCTCCACTGAGCAAGCCAATAAACGGGAATGAAATGATGTGGTCGCAACCCTTGTTTTTATAGGCATCAATAATTTGTATAATTTGCATAACAGAGTACATACGGCGCAGATGTCGGAAACCACAGGTGGCGCCTACCCATAAATACACATCCACTTCTAAGGAATTGGATAGAGTGAATGAAATGAGCATCCACTTGGCGTTCAACGAAGACAACGGGTAATATAATCTGACCAATATAAATAAATTAAATTATTTTAGAAAAACGTTCCAGCTATATAAATGAACCTTCTTTACTCCTAAAAGAATACGAAACACAAAAAATATTTTAAAATCCAGGGTTTCGAAAAGTCGCACCCAAGAAATTATTCAATGGGAAACAAAGAAGTGTCGTATGTGGAAATTTCATCCTGGAGTCTGGTTTGGAGATAAAGGTCACGTGTTTCGTTTGTGATGAGAAATTGTCAAACTTCTTAACCGCCAGCCCAGATCTCTGAGATGGGCTGTTTGAAGGGCCCTGCCTTTGTTACCATTGACATGTGTTGGTTGTTTTATTTACATTTGAAGGATTCTTTTATCCTGAGAGGAGAGTTATGACCTTCCTCTCTTTTTTCCAGTCTGGTTGCTCACACCCACAATGTTGCGCATGCAAATATATTGATACGCTCCCTGATGGTTTTGTTCTTGATCTTTATTGGAACTTTGTCGTACTGAGTGTCCTGGGACTTATGAGACCTTGCAGATATAAGGAGGAAGTTGCTATAAATGACGAAATATCATGGCAAATGACAGTTGTTCTTTATCTTTATTCATAATTGTATTTAATAATATTATGTAATTATAAAGAAATTTGGAAGTTAAGTTTCTGCCTAACCATAGTTCGTTTAGTAAATTGCAATTATTTCTCTTTTTCTTTGTGTGGTAGGAGGTAACGTGGAAGATCTAAAAGATATTGATGGATTTGATATGTGGGAAACATTAAGAGATGATTTGCCCTCGAAACGCAAAGAGGTCCTTGTCAACATCGATCCAATGTTTGCGGCCTCTGCTTTGATTGATGGCGACTACAAATACATCAGCGGAAGCCCCAGAAAAGGAATTTATGACGGCTGGTTTGGACCTACAGGCCGCACTGAACACACTTGTGAAAATGGGCAGTTGGAGAGTTGGATCTGGAGTAAAGGTTCAGTTGTAGGAGAAATACTCGCCATGATGGGGAGGCAGTTCCCTCCAGAAAGTTGCCATTGTCGAGCAGAAGCACAAGTGCAATGTGGACCAATACCTAAGTGTGCTTCTAGCAACTGCAAACCTTACAAGGCTCCGCGTCTGTACAACATTGCCAAAGATCCTTGCGAGTACTACAATATCGCAAGCGATCATCCTGAGGTGCGTAATTCTTTTTTCTTTTAAGAAGCAACATAAATATTCATTATCGATATCTCACTTTTGCAATCTGGAACTTAATGAATTGACTTTATTTTTCTCTCTTTTAGATTGTTAATAGAATGAAGAAAAAGATGAATGAGTATTCCAAAATGGCAGTCCGACCCTTATCAGCACCCTTCGATAAACGAGCAGATCCTCGTAGGACCAATTTTTCTGTTACACCGTGGATGGACGATGTGCCCCCTGTCCCAGTGTGTCCAAAATAAAAGCCACAGCAGTTTAACTTCCCAATAACCACTCTTTGTTTATTTACCATCTTGTATTTGTACCTGCAGCCAAAATTTAAATATAAACTTTAAAATTGAATTATTTTTATTGCGTGATGTTTGTTCTCTTAAACGTTTAAATGGAAACACACATTAACCCTGAAAATGTTCTTTTTAGATGGGCACCCTCACTCCTCCACGACCTCATATTCGCTCCCTGACTACTTCAATGATATCTTACTCTCGCAAAAGATACCACAGACATCGAGGGTAAATTAAGTCCCTTAATTAATTCTTTAGATAGAATAAGCAAAGAATAATTAGTTACATGATATCTTGATACTCCTCTCTTAGTGACATTTTACTAATTGTCTTGATTCGTTGTCTATCTCTCTCTCTAATGTTTTGACCTACTAGAAATATAAAGGAATAGTAAATACATATGTATATAACTCCTTCCATCTACTTCATTAAAACAAACTCTTCTCAATTTTACATTTGTTCTGTAATCCTTAATTGGATAACCTTCCTAAACAGCAGATATATACAGTGAGTGGATGGAAATCATTGGATACCTACCTAGTTACAGGTAGGCCCACCTTTCGCCCGGATAAGGGCAGTCACAAGGCGAGGCATTGAGTCCACTAGTTCATGGAAGCGTTCAACAGGTATTTCTATCCATGCTTGCTGCACCGCTGTCCATAATTCCGTTGCATTTTTGGGTGGAGAATCCAACGTTCGAACGGACCGTTCCACAGCATCCCAAGGATGCTCCACAGAGTTCATGTCCTCTAAACGGGGAGGCCATATCATGGTGGTAAAATCTGCGGAATGCTCTTTGAACCATGTTCTAGTCACGACGACTCTGTGGGGAGGCGCATTGTCCTGCTGGAAGAGTCCATTGCTCTGTGGGTGCAAGATGACCATGAAGGGATGCAGATGGTCTGCAAGGATGGACACGTAACGACGACAGTTCAGAGATGCGTCTAGACGTACCAGAGGTCCCAACGTGTGCCTACAACTGCCTGAATAGTTCCTTGTTCACATTACGGGTGCATAGCTTCGTGCGGTTTGCGCCAGATACGCACCAACCCGCCCGTTCGAAATAACTGGAAACGGGACTCATCGGACCAGAAGATCCGCCTCCAATCATCCAAGGTCTAGTGCCGATGTTCTTTCGCCCAGTTGAGGCGTAAAATCCTGCATAGTGATGTTACCAATGGGACTCTGGTGGGTCGACCGCTCCCATAACCTATTGCGGCTAATTATCGCCTGATGATCTTGGTTGAGACGTTTCTGGCACCTCCCTCGTTGAAGTCGGCGGTGATTTGTGCCACTGCCACTCTCCGGTTGGCTGAAACAATGCGAGACAGACGTCGACAGCCACGTTCATCCACCACCTTTCTGCTCCCACAGTGCTGTCCACGATGAGATGTTATTTCGGAAATGGGGTGTTCCCGATACGTTCTTGATTCTGTCGAACGGGGACAGTGCAATTTCTGTTCCACCTCCGCGATAGAGTGACCTATGCGTCGGGCATCCACTATCATCCCTCTTTCGAAGTCGTTTAACTCACGACGTTTATCCATACCGACATCGAATTACTGTTTAATGAATGCATTGATGCAGTGTACCTATATACGTGCTAAGCGTTGGGTTCGTCCACTAGCGAGAGGGGTGACAGCGTCGCTTTGCCCAAGAACCAGCTGTCCCATGAATTCTGTCCTTTCAATGTATATATATACAGTATTAAGAAATACTAAATTTTCTTTATTTATTTAACTCTTTCTTTCTTATAAACATCACATTCCACAAATCATATTAGAAATCTGTAATAGGATTTCACTAAAATATAACTGAGTAATGACTCATTTCTCGCTGACGTACATTTACTCACCCCTTTTATATCTCTCTGCGATTTAGGGATGCACTAAGAAAACTCTTATAACACTATGTAAATAAATATATCCTAAATTTATTAGTAGGTTTTGATTTATGTTTATCTCTCTCTCTCTCTCTCTCTCTCTCTCTCTCTCTTTCTCTCTCTCTACGCACAGTTCATTATTTAAGTTATTACATTGGGGCTTGATCTCTTGTTTATTCCTTATTCTGATACAGTTTCGGCAGACACTTACTTCGACACCCTCTTCTATCGTCCTAAGCAAAGTGTCCGGCTCCTACTTTGAACTCAACGGGGATCTGCTTCCGTGTTCCATCATTTGCTGCTCTCTGGCGTGGCTCCGGACGTCTTCCACTCCTGTAGTCAGTTTGGACCTGGCATCCTCGCTCTATATAACTGCTATCATCTGTCTGCTTGGCTTCCTTGTCAATCATCTTTCTCTTCCACACTGCGACAGACGCTCTGGCTGAGCTTGGCTGCTCTCCTCGGTAGTTCCACCTTGCCTTCTTCATTGAGAGCACAGTACTGGGTCGTGACGATCAGCTCAGGCTTTACCACATGACAGTTCTACTGTTCCCTCGTTCCTGGCATCTACCAGATGACACTACACTCGATTAGGGTATTTACAAGTGGCCCTCGTTCCTGGTTTTTAACTATAATTCCTTGGCCCACCTACTTTCTCTTCTCCCTTTCTTTACTTTTCTGCTGCCTCTCAGCTGTCCCTATCTGGACCACGCACTTTCCCAAGCGCATTGCGCTATTGCTTACTCTTTTCCCTCCATTTCTCCTCTCTAGGGCCACACTCCCTTACTCCTTTTCTTGTCCAATCATAACAATTTCCAGAAGATTCTCTTCTCCCTTATTCGGCGAATAAGAGGGAGAAGAGAATTTGTAAGATTGGTATTTTACAGACGGAGGCATTTCTGGTTAGCCATGAATCACACAAGTGGATGAGAGACGTAAATTAAGGAAGAATGAGATTGGCCCTCCGAAGTGCGGTTTCATGATTAGTTTGCCTTCTATAGCGTTTGTCCGACAAACCAATCCAGGTTAGCATCTAGTATCTGGAATTTGGAAGTGTCTGTTTAGGGAGGAACCTCACTGTAACATTACAAGGACCTGTTAAGCTCATTGGCAATTTCATTGTGGAGAATTAACGGGTTAGTGGAGGTGGAACACCGTTTAATTTTACTAAATTAAGATCCTATAAGCTTTATCACTACAAATGATGGTGGAACCTTCAAGAATTTGAAATATTATGCAAAAACCCTTACAGCTTTTTCTTTTGTTACTGCGTGTTTTTAATTAATGCGTGGTTTTTAGTATAAAGTGGTATTTGTAGTCAAACTTTAAGGTCCTGTAAGTAAGAAGTTGCAAATTCAACTTCTGCTATGCTGAAAAGAAAGTTAAGAATTTTAGATTTTCGTAGGTATCTTATGGTACGGAATGAACTCATAATTCCGTCTGATGAGAGCCATCTTTAAGCATGGGTCCTTCCCCCTTGAAGTTAAGTCACGGACTTAACTTTAAGGGGGAAGTCATCTTCAAGAAGCGAATTCCTTGCAGACATTACAGTATATGCCATATAATATTTGACAATCTGCTGCCAACATTTGAATTTGAGGTACATCTCTTTTCCATTACACTAAATTTGATGGATGGCATTTCTTATAAATAAAATATACTTTCAAAACGACACTCTTTGAATAAAATATTTTTTAAAATAAGAAATATTGTTCAAAGTTTAAACCTACATCGATGTCAGATGAACTAATGAGACATGTGGCAGAGAAGAGAAATGCATGGGATGCATAGAAATTATCAGGTGACAGAGATGCCTATGGCAGATATAAGCTAGTCTGCGATCAAGTCACAAAGGAGGTGTGTCACGAAGGCAGATTACGAGAAATCCTAAGAAAAACAGCAAGGATTTCTTTACTTATATAAACTCTAAAAGGAAGGGGATGAATCTGATTGGTCCACTTGACATCGATGGTTCAACAAACTGAATGAGTATTTTGCATCTACATTCACACGTGAGAAATTATTAAGGTTTGAAAATGGCAGAAGGTTATCAAATTGTAGCAGGGTGCTTAATGATTTTGTAATAACTGAGACCAAAGTGGAGGAGAAATTGTTGAAGATAAACATAAAAAAGGCACCCGGGGTGGATGGGATCTATCCAGTTGTATTAAAGGAGGCGGCAAAGCAACTAAGCAAACCCTTAGCCATAATTATGAGAGCTTCTTTGGACTCAGGGGAGGTTCCCACGGACTGGAGATGTGCAAATGTATCCCCAATTCACAAAGGGGGATCGAAGGGGGACACGAGTAATTACAGACCTGTTAATTTGACTTCTGTTCCAGTAAAAATAATGGAGGCACTGTTTAAAGAAGCACTGCAGGATCATCTACACAATACAGCAGTAATAATTCAGACACAGCGTGGGTTTGTTAAGGGAAAGTCTTGTCTGATCAATCTCAACGAATACAATCATTAACCGCATTTAGCAGTCAGGTTATATCGAATGACGGTCAACTGAGACGCACGTACTACTATACTCTCGTGCTTGACTAATCGGCTACATGAGACCTTTCGTTGGTATACGCATATGTAGAGGAATGTACCGATATCTTTAGAAAATCTTCATTGCTCTTCGCACCATCAAAACTTTACCTTCAGCTCTGCTAACTATTTGCAACTCTGTGAAACAGACTGCTACCGAAAACCAGTTAAACATTACCAGGGAAATAACGACAGCAGTACAATACAATAATAAGAATAGGAAGAAAAACACTTGGACGGGCACCGCACTAGTCTCGAAGCTTCAGCCTTTCAAACCGGTTGGTTTATTACCCCAACTCTATCCCAGCAGTTTGTTTGTATCGCGTTTGGCCCAGGACACGTCAGCAAAACTCGTCGCTGATGTACTATTTGAGTTGGATTTAAATATTCAGAAACTGAACACTCGTAGCACATCTTATGCTTCTTTTCGAATCTATTGTGACAGAAGCCAGTCTGAAGGGGAACGTGTACCAAATGGCCCCTCGGCACCATCATCAGACCATTTTATGAAACACGAAGCAGAAAAGAAGCGATACCCTCAAATACCCCTGAGAGGTGTCCACAACAGTCCAGACACTGACTAGACGATGTATCTCTATTCCCAACTAACAACCGAACTGCTCTATATGGAATTGGCCATAACAAAAAGGTAATTCCATATTTCGCCCCTAACATACTTACGATAAAGGGACTCTCAACGGTGATTGAAAACTACTCAAAATCTCCGTCATCTCTATCTCAGAATTTTACGATCCCTGTCATGGTTTCAACAAATCGAAAACCAGCAGCGCATCACAGACAAACCAGACAGTGTACATCCCTCGTCAAGGTCAGGAGAACAGCGTCATTCCAACTTCTATTTCAAAATGTGCGATCCATGAGGAACAAATTGAATGAAGTTGAGGAGCTCTTGCTTTCCAGTTCGATGGACGTGGTTTGCTTCGCAGAAACATGGCTTGATCCCAGTGAAGAAACACTTTCTTCTACTTGGCCTGCATGATATCAGATGGTATGCACGTCTAGAGAAAACCGCAGGGGAGCAGATGTAGCAATTTTGTTCAATGAGCAGGTATTTTCTATCCTCCACTCAGTATCGAGCCAGTCTGATTCTTTCGAGGCTGTTCCAGTCACACTAAAACCTAAAAACAACGACAGCCAGAACGTTTCTTTCAACATTGTCGCAGTGCATATCCCACCAGTTCCTGATGCACAAGTAGTTGATGAACTCCTCAATTGGCTGATTAACCATTTCCATTCATCACTGAAGCATGTCGTGTGTGGGGATTGCAATCTCCCAAATACCCTGGGGAGCCTCAAGAGAAGACTGCGTCAGCGTCTAGACATATTAGGTCTTAAACTGGTGAGCACACCACCCACGAGGGGTGAAAGCATATTGGACCTCGCGTTCGCGTCAGCAAATTGTGCAGCTAATCAAGACCCGACAAGCAACATACAGTCTGATCATAACCCCATCATTCTCTCTGTGCAAACAGAAATGCCCATCACTTCTGGCAGGAGAAAAGTCACAGCCAAAAGAATTACAGCGCCCAAATACCTCAATCCTGAAAGGCGTGTTTATGCAGCCCAGGCAATTCCATGAGATGTCCTTGAGGAATGCGACCCTGAACTCGGAACTGACCTAATGACAAGATGGATAGTCGCTATTTTTCCCTATGCTGGAACAAAGAAGCTAACCATTACAGAGCATTCAAAGGCCTGGTGGAGTCCAAAAGTCTCTGAAAGCTTCCACGTAAAACAGAACATGCATAAGCGATGGAAAAACTCCGGCTCACCCTCGGACAGAACTGCCTTCTCCCTAGTTAGGGCGCTTTTTATTAGGAACAAGAGGGAGGCAATAAAACTTCACTTAGAGGCTACCATAAATAAGGGGAAGCCCTTCCACAGAAGCAAATCAGAAGACCCCATCGACTCACTCAATCTGAGCAGTTGGCTCGACCATATAAGTAGATTCTCGGCTCAGCCAGAATCCACTATACAAATGGAATTCCCAATCAATCCGATTTCAACAGACCCGTTAAATTCAGTTCAACTTACCAAATATCAGCTGATTGGTGCAATAAATAGTTTAGCACCTACGGCTGCATCCGGTGCCGATGGGATTCCTCAGTTTACGCTGAAATGCCTCAGTACATTTACTGTTGATCCCATTCTGTCGTTATTCAACAAAATCCTTCATAAAAAATTCTTCCCTCCTATATGGCACGCCTGTCTAGTAAGACCGCTGCCAAAAATACGCTCTGCTTCTCAGTCCAGTCACTTCCGTCCTATTTCTTCTGCATCAAACCTTTTAAAGATATTTGGGAAATCTCTTCTGAAAACGTTAATCACCCAAATAATGCCACATCAACCACCGCAGATTCACTATGCCACCCGGTCAAGATCCACCGCTACAAATCTCGTCACCATCACGTGGATCCATGCAATTGAGCACGGTTCGGAAATCACCGTTACTTATATCGACGTCCAGGTAGCATTTGATTCCGTATCCGTTCACGCGTTGGCAAGGCTACTATGAGTATTATCTCATTGGTGGAGACGTGCTCTTGTTTATTCAGACAATGCTTGAGAACAGGACTATTATTGTTCGCGATGGCAATTTGCCTTACATCATGACTATTAAAGCTGGAGTCCCACAAGACGGGGTCCTCTCTGGTTCTTGTTCTCAGCTGTTCTTCTGCCTTTCGTGACGGGCCGAATTGATATTATCACCTTCCCTGTGATACAAAGCTGTTCACTGCTATCAACCTTGGAGACACTGCTGACCACACAAATGCCTTAATCGTACAGAAAATCCACAACCTCGAGGCCTTTCTCTCTGGTTTCGGCCTTCACATCAATCCTGAGAAGTCGAAACAGTTGACTTTCTCGCTCAAACGGAACCCAACGACTGTACAAACCAATATAAGGGGATCTGCGATTTCTGCTGTTCAGTAACACACCGATCTGGGCGTTATCTTTGACCAGGAGCTCTCCTTTCTACCACGCATAGACCACCCGCAAAAAAAGTTCCGTCTGCTTCGGTGGATGCTTAAGCAATAACTTATGCGTGTCCATGACCAGGCCGTTTGGTGCAGGTATATTAAAACATGTGTCTATCCGTTCATACTTTATGGCGCAGAAGTCTGGACCTCAAGTGCCGCAACGCATCTGAGACGGATTTTTGCGGGCGAATTTTGGCTATTGAAGTGGGCCATATGGAAATTTCGGCTTCCCCCTGCAACCAGATGGCAGCATCTCTAAACATCAGATGAGAGAAGACTCGTCTTTGCTGTAAAAATGATGGTTGGCATTATTTCGGACCCAGACTTCTGGGCTAACTGCGGTTGGAGGATCCCGGTCTTCGGGCCAATCCAGTCCTTCAGGCCACCCCAGATCGGTTAAAGTTATCCGATCGGTTCTTACCCGTGCAAATGCTGCAGTACATATACTCCTTGGATGGCGACCTGTACAAGTTCGCATTGGATAAAAAATATAGACAGAACTTACATCATCGACTTCCTTCTCAGGACCACGTCACAGGACATTAGAACCTGCTCCCAAGGACCTGTCCATCACTGCCATGGATCCATGAACTATTAGATCCTGATCTAATAGTTCATGACAGTTTGAATCCTTTTGTTTTTGGTCCCAATCTTACTGATGTAAACGCCATTTCGTAACGTGCTATTCTGCCTCCAAAAATTGACGAGTGTGAAAGAATCAATTTAGAAATTTTACAAATGATTCCTGGTGAGTCATTACAATATAAGAGTGTTAACACAATTATATCTGAAGATCTTGAAGAACTTTTGCGATACCCAACCGAATTCCTGGACAGCCTCGGTTTAAGTGGTTTACCGCCCAACATTTTAGAGTTGAAGGTAGGAGCAGTTGTTATTTTACTGCGGAATATGGCAAGTTCAGAAGGATTGATCAATGGTACGAGACTTATAGTCAAAGTTATGCATCAGAATTGTTTAGATTCAGAAATAATAACGGGAGAAGCTAAAGGAAAACGGGTACTCTTACCGCGTGTACATTTTGAATAATCAGAAAGATGTTGAAACCAAAGAAAATTTACAAGTTTCCTCAGATACAAGAAATGAGAAAGAATTCGACGTGTGTTGGCTTACCTGCTCACGACAAAACACGGACTACATTTCTTTAGAGCAACTAGAGAAAAACTCTGCTACCAATTGCGAAATTTTCGCAACGAAAACAGTTAGTTAATTAAAAATATTTTAATTTTCGTCTAAATGTTTTAGATTTAAATTAGCAGTAGATTACGATTAGATTATAGTTAGTTATGATAGGTTAGAAAGGAGGTGGTCTGTTGTTCTGTTACTCTTGGGAGATATAGAAACGCAACCTTGAATCCTATGTCAGATTTTAGGGGGGTACAGTACACCCTCTCCTCTACTTCCTTCTAATGGACGATAATGTTTCCTCACCCATAGCACATCTGGTGGAGGATTTTCTTCGGAGTGTAGATCCTTCCCGATTGGAGTGGCCATTGACGTCTTCAGAATAGAATCCCATCAACCACGTATAGGATACTCTAGGGAGAAAAATTTCTAGTCGTCAGCCACCTCTCACAGCCTTACATGGTTTATGAACTGTTCTCCTATACGGTTCAATACCACTAGGCCTTTAGGTCACTCATTAATATCAGAAGAGCCGTTGTGAGTGGTACCTGTCTGTCAGGGTAATCGTACCCTCTATTAAGGTCTGTCTTTTCCCAATACTCATTTTTAGGCACTCATGATTGGCATGTTTTAGAATTCCAATACTTTATCCATAAGTCCATCAGCGGTGCCTCACTCCCACATCAAATCTGCTGTGGTAACCTTTGCAGAATATATTATACTTCAAACAAGTTTTCCATCTTCTTGCTAGGAAGAAAGGGAAAGAGGTAGTGAGAGGGAAAACATTTGAGAACGACTATTCACACGATTGTTTCAAGTTGAGGATACGTGAGGGGTGGGAGAGACCAGGGATGGAATTAGGCCAACACAAACGGGACGACAGATGGTTCGATTATTATCTGCAGTATGTCGGCATGATTGGAAAGGTCGTTTGACATATTTTTCCCAGAAACAAACAAAAAAAAAAAAAAAAGAACACGAGGACCCCTATGCAAGACCTACCTAAGACCATTTTCCCGATGATGACCTATATAAGGCATTACAACACAAATTTAAAAAAAAGCAAGACGCATCAATCTAGATTACAGCATGAATTTAGGTACAGATCACAAAAATTGCTTCACTTACATTTTTTTTTAGGAAAGAGCTTTTGCTTACAAAGATATGTTTCTTTAATTTAAAACTTTAAAGATAACTTAAAGATATTAAAAGAGGATTAACAGATTTTGGCTTAAGCCTTGCGCCTACCATCTGATCCATGCAAATTCAATTTCAATCAGCAGAGAATATTATCTCATTGTCCAACACATGAGAAGTGTTACGTGTATTTAACAAAATACACGTGATTGTAGAAAAATGTATGTCGGAGAAACAGGCCTGAGACTGGAAGCACGAACCTGAACGCTGATTGTTGCGAATTTTTCCTGCAGCTGATCAGTTAGAATATCTTTCCCTGTCTAAATACATTATTTTGTTTTATTTTTTTTCAGGAGTTAAGGAAATGCATGGAGTTATTCTTCGCAATCT